>NC_086020.1:87457709-87735209 GCF_036323735.1 Rattus norvegicus
AAATGCAGCTCAAAACAAATCATAGATTCCAAACTATGTTATTAAGAATGGATAAGATCAAAAACTCAATTTGCAGTGTATGCTGGCTAAGATGTAATGAAAGGGTTAAACTCTACTTATTGTGGATTGAAAACTGGTACAACTATTCTGAAAATGCAACTAGTGTTGCCTCAGAAAATCAGAGCTAGTTCTACCGGATGTCCCAGCTCTTCCACTCCTGGGCATATACCCAAAAGGTGCTCCACCGTACATTCCATAAGGACACATCCTCTTCTAATTCATTGGAGCCTTATTTTTAATGGCCTGAAGGAGGAAATAATGATGTACCTCAACTGAAGAATGGATAAAGAAAGTATGGCTTATTTATACAATGGAATACTATTAAGGTATTAAAAACAAGGAAATCATGTATTTTGGAGGAAAATGGATGGAACTGGAAAATAACCCGAGGGAGGTAAACCAAACCCAGAAAGATATGCATAGTACATACTCACTGATAAATGGATATTAGCCAAAAAGTAGGATATACATATGATATACCACATAGATGCTAAGATGTTAAACATGAAGGAAGGCCTAAGAAAGGATGCTTCAGTCCCACTTACAACTGGAGAGAAAACAATCCTAAGAAACAGAGGGAGAGACAGGTGGGAGAGAAGATAAGGAGTGAAGTGCGTGTGTGTGTGTGTGTGTGTGTGTGTGTGTGTGTGTGTGTTGCGGGGAGTCAGGATCAGGTGTGTGGGAGACAAGAGAGAAGGCCAGAGAGCCAGGAGAATGAATGGAAATATGTAGTTATGAAGGTAAGGGGCAGGGGAGAACCTCTAGAAACATCCCAGAGATCTGGTATGTGGGAGGATCCCAGGACTCAATGGGGATGACATTAGCCAAATGCCCAAGAGTGGGGAGATGGAGCCACCTCTTAGAGTTAGGGAACTCAGTGGAGGGATGGAGAAACCAACTTACCTTCAAAAACTGACTCACATTTGTTCCTGTGTAATAGAAATGCAGGGACAAAAATGGAGGGACCAATTCAACCTCGTATCCACCCCATGGACAGGCACCAAATCCTCACACTATTAGTGACATTATGTTGTGCTTACAGGGAGGAACCTAGCTTGGCTGTTCATTGAGAGACTCTACCAGCAGCTGAGTGTCTTTATATTTTATTGACATTTTCCTCTTGTATCTTTTAATATTTTTGTTGGTTTTCTACAATTACTGTTTTGGTTATTATGTGACAGGATTTTCTTTCTTTTCTTGCAAGCTATTTGGTGTTCTAAGCTTTTTCTATTTATACAACCACATCATCCTTTAGGTTGGGAAATTTTTCTTTATGATTTTGTTTAAAATAATTTCTGGTCCTTGTAGCTGGGAATCTCCTCCTTTGTCTATTTCTAGTCTTAGTTTTGGCCTTTACATAGTACCCAAGATTTCTTGCATTTTTGTCATCAATTTTTAGACTTCATATTTTTCTTAGAATGATGTATTTATTTCTTCAATTATGTATTCTATGCCTGAGATTCTCTCTTCCATTTTGTATTTTACTTGTGGTACTTTGATCTGTAGTTTCTGATCACTTTCTTAGGTCCTCCATCTCTAGGATTTCCTCAGTTTGTGTTTTCTTTATTACTTCTATTGCCATTACCAGGCCTTAATCACTTACATTCATTTTCTTCATATGTTTGATTGTGTTTCCTTTATTTCTTTAATGGAATTATTTATTTACTCTTGAAGTTCTCTAGAATCTTCAAATGATTGAATAAGGTTATTTTCTTGTTCTATGGGTGAGTTAGTATTTCCAAGACTTGCTGTCACAGAATAGCTGTATTCCAGTCATATCATAGTGACATGGCTTTTGTTGATTGTATTCTTAAACTGTCCTTTAACCATCTGTTTGTCCCTGGTGTTGGCTGTGTTTTTCTAATGCCGGTAGGACTCCCGGTGGTGGAGGGCAATGGATCTCAGGGAGCACAATGTTGCTTATTTCTGCTAGTTATACCCCAGGTTTACCTAGAAATTAGAGGATATATAGAGATGTGTTGAAGGTGGATGCCCCTGGGACCCTGCAGGCCTCCTCATGAAAGTAATGGTAACAGTGTTTCACGCAATTTTCACTGCAGAGGTTCTAGTGACCAAATCTTTGTTGGGATTGAAATCAGATTACATGTGTGTGAACAAGATGCACAGGATAAAGAGTAAAACTCTTCTTACTCTCAGCAGGTAATTAACTTAAATCTTTGGCTAATGACATTAATATGCCTTTCCATAAGTCCTGAGCAAAACCCCCAATATAGAAATATGAAATGTTGGTATAATCTCATGAACTACAAGTGCTTTGAAACCCCACTTATTACTGCAGTTGTTAGTAGATTTGAGATCATGAATTTGACAGCTTTGCCATTATTGGATGCAGTAAAGCTATACATTAACAGTATGGTGTCTCCCTGATTGTTCCTACCCTTACCATGTAAAAGCTACCTATAGAATAGAAGCCCACATACATTCTCATCCTTCCCTTTCTTATAGATCCTCTCATTAAATTAGCCAGGAGCTTTTACAGTACACTCAGGACCACATGCCCTTACTACATAGGGGCCAAATATGGAGAACTTAAAAGATGGAAGGTCATATTGAATCAATGATGTAGAGTTCTCAGTGAAAAATAAATTGCTGTTCCCAGAAGTTGTTCTAATGCAGCCCTGTGCAATATAAGAATGTTGATCCCCGAAAATGAAGTTTATCTGGCTGTCTTCATGGAACCTTAGGGACCTTGGGTTTCATCCATTAAAGGTGTCCCTGGCACATTACTTAGTGATTAGGGGTTTGTGTGTAGCAGGCTGAGCCACACTATTCTAAAGCACAAGGGGTTGTACAACACAGCAATCTTGATTTCAGGTAATAACTCTATCAGTGGAAAAATCACAAATATTTACTGGTGCTTCACAAAATGTATCTGAGATAAACACAAGCTGTATATTGGAAAAGTCTGTAGTCATTAGGCATTTCAGATGTCAAAACCCATGTCAAACCAATTAAATGATATAGTAGCTTACTCAGTTTCCCAGGGTATGCCAAAGCAAAAAAAAAAAAAAAAAGCAGCTAGGCAGAGAGCCACCAACCCAACCTGTCCCCTAGTGAAATTCACTGATAACTAAACCCTGAAAAAGGAAAGTTAGAAGTCCAAGATCACATGGACTCTGAGAAACATAGTGATGAAATTTTTCCTACAAGTCAGAAGTTTCCCTAAGTGTTTAAATTAATTTAATCTTTACATTATAGCCAGTCTATAGTAGTATAGAAAAGGTATCATGTGAAGACCCTATGTGTATAACTGTCCCAGGAACCTGTCAGAGAGTAGCAGTGCCAGGATGGATAACCAGACAATTTGTCCCACCCTTCTCTCCTGCAGACCACAGAACTACTAATGCCACGTGATGACCATGACGTTGCAATCTAGATGTGTCCATAAAATCATCAGAGAATAGGGCTGTCATCATCACACAAATGGAAATTGATAACCAAATTTTCTCACCCATCGATTCCTAATTCCATTCTCAACAATTCTCTGGGTGGTCATAGTACCTTAGAGAAGCAGATGCAGGAATACTTAGTCTACAGAAGGGAAACCTGAAGGTCAGGCTCAGTGGGTTATCTAAAGTTTTGTAACCATGTTGGAAATGCTGATGTGTCAAGTAATTTAGAGAGGGGCCAGGCTTTCCATATAGAGGATGTATGATCATCACCCCAAACCACAGATGAGAATTGTTGAGGCTGAAAAAAAAAACTGTCTCCTCTTCCCCACTTTCTCTCAGAGGTCTTTTCTGGTGACCTTGCTTTCATTTAACACAAGAATACAACTGTTATTTCTTCTCTAACCCTGCCATTCATTCTTCCTCTTCATCTCTAAGAAGCTATCATGAAGCATTTTAGTACACATTTCTGTTCCACATAACTGTAGACAGTATGTTGTTGGTTTATGCAAAGGAAGAATAGCATGTATGCTGTGTCAGTCTATGAGGCAGGGTGCTGCAGTCAATTCTTACTTCTTTCTATCCTGCTCTGTTGTCAGGTATCCATTATGAACTTCAGGGAAGAAATGACCTCTCCTCTATAGCACAGTTGTAGGATAAAAATGACACAGAAATATTACACAGAACACATTGATATGTTACTCTCCTCCTTCCACATATGTTTCCATCAAGAGACTTACATCAAATTATATTCCATATGTTGTTGCATTTCAGTGGAGTTCTATGGAATGCATCTTAACTGAGCCATTTGCTGATTGGAGTTGCCTATACACTGTATTACTTAAGGACATCAGTATATTTATTTATGACAACTATAGAGTAAAATTAAGTCATTCCCTTTGTTGCTATTTGAGATATTGAAAGAACACTTACTTCTAGTAGGAAAATAATAACATATTTATAAACCACCTCACCCTCAAATGTAGCATGCATCATCCTTAGTGCATGTCACTTAAAGTCAGAACTGTGGCTTTATGAGGTTATTCTGTGTGATACTAAAATGAAACATTCTTGACCTGAAATCTGAAGTAATATATCTCTACTTTCTGGACTATATTGTACTTTTCTCCCACATGTAAACAGATCTTGACTTCTAATATCAAGTGAGAATATGACTAGCATTGGGATAGCTTTCCAATTACTACTGCATTTAAGCATCTGAATGTGAGGATACCTTGAAACCATGGGGAGTTAATGGTGTATGAAAAGCTAGTTGAGTTCAAGAAATTGTAAGTCATCATCTTTTATGCATCAGGTCCCTAAGTGGATATGGTGTTTCTTATTAGGACAGCAAGAAGCTAGCCTGGAATCACATATGGCACTTCTAGTAAATAGAATCTCCTCCTCTGTTCTGAGCTTCCATGATTCAAAGTTTGGATTAAACTAACCTATGAACACGAAGGTAACCTTGACACTTGATTCTTACTTGTTGCATACAGAATCTTATAAACTGTTTTGAACTGATGGAGATATCAAAGATAAGAAGGACAATGAAGTACTTACCATGTACATTAAACTTGCTGCCTAACACAGACTGAACTTCCTTGTCAGTGTCACCTTTGTTTCTTTGGAATTCACCCAGTAGTAGCTTCCAGAATCACCAGGAGTGACATTACTAATGATGATGGAAAACTCTAGGTTGTCTCTGTTTGGCATTCTGAAATATTTGTAAGTCTATATATTATATGCTGAGTGGAAAACTGTATATTTTATGTTGACAAAATTCTGTAACCTCAAACCACTGCTTCCACAGGGAGGAGGAAGAGTGAGATCATAGTGGCTGACTTTCCTGTAGAGATAGAATCTGATTTCTCATGTTGAATTAACTTTATCTCCTTCATAGGTGCTCCTACTGGATACATCAGTTCGTCTTCATCCTGATGAAAACCCTCAGGTTTCTCAAGTTTGTGATCAAATATTGTTACTTTCTAAAGCTGAACATACATCTGATCACAGTTTTGTTCATTTGAGCCACTTAACGAGGGATGTAGCACATATGGGGAAAATGAATGATGTAGACATTGGGGACTTGACATGATTCTGATTGATTCCTTTTATGTTGGGAATTATCATTGATCATCCTGTATCTGCTTCTTTTTCATCTTCTGTGGCATTTCTTCTATGATGGAATCATTGTGTTTATGTGACTGTGTCAATTCAATTAGAATTAGAGTCCTTTGTACCAAGCTGAGCTACTTTGAGCAACTTGCTATCTAATGATGACCTTCATTCTCCTGCAACCTCCTTCCCCCTTAACTTTCATCAGACTTCTAGATTCTGAATTATGCAGATTAACTTCCCTTCTCCCACTCATGTTTCCTTCTGGATATGCCAAAGACAGCCTGCTAACCAAAGTGGGCCTCCAGTATACGTACTTTAACCTTTCTGCTTGTGTTCATATCTGCCTGTCCTGAATAATGCAGACATGCAGATCTGAAACCATCAACAGGGTTACCCAACAGAGGCCTGCCACATCAGGACCATCAAGGTTAAATCCCTCCCAATACCTACTACAACAGAAATACTTAGAAATGAAAGCCATCTAGATAGCTAAATGTCCATGAAAAAAAGAACATAATCAACAAAGGTTATGGAAATATGACATCTTCACAGCACAGCTATCCTTTTACAGAAAGGCCTGGATATTTTAAAAAAATGAAGCACAAGAAAACGACCTAAATTTAATCTTATAAAGATAATGAGAACCTTTAAAGAAAAGATGAATAAAACTCTTAGAGAAATACAGGAAGATACAATCACATAGAGATTTATAAACAGGAAACAAATAAATACCTTAAAGATACACAGGAAAACATAAATAAACATGTGAAAAAAATAAATAAAACTATGCAAACCCTGAAAGTCGAAAGTGAGAGCATAAGTGGAAGGACGTGGTTGCCATCCCACAGTTAAAAACTCCAATCGAGAATTGGTCCTGTCTAAAAGAACTGCAGGGATAAAAATGGAGAAGAGTCTGAGGGAAAGGAGGTCCAATGACTGGCACAAACTGGAATCCAGCTGAAGAGGTGGGTCCAAGGGATGACTCTTTCAGCTGCTCAATGGGCCTCTTTGGAGGGCAGCAATGCTAGTCTCCTGTCTGTAAGTTCACCTTAGCATCAGTAATAGTGTCAGGCTTTACCTATATGGTTCAGGCTCAGCAGGTCTGATGAAGGTGTGAAGGAGGAGTGAAAGTAGAAATGAAAACAATAAAGAAAACATAAACTGAAAGTATTCTGGATATGGAAAACCTAGGGAAGAGAACAAGAAAAACTGATATAAGCGTCAGAATACAAGTTATGAAAGAAAGAATCTCAGGCACAGATAAGATCGAAGAAATCAAGACATCAGCCAAAGAAGAGGTTAAATCTAAAAAATTCCTGACACAAAACATCCAGGAAATTTGGGATACCATGAAAAGAATTAACCCAAAAATAATGGAAAAGGAAGAATATTTAGAGTCTGATCTACAAAGACCAGAAAATATTTTCAACAAAATCATACAAGAAAACTTTCACAACCTGAAGAGATGCCTAAACATAAAAGAAGCTAATGTAACACCACTTAGATTGAGCCAAAAAAGAAAATTCTCCCACCATATAATAAAACATAGAATATACACAACAAAATGAATACTAAGGATAGAAAAAAATGTCCTGGAAACATACAAAGACAGACCTATCAAAATTACACTAACTTCTCAACAGATACTCTGAAAGCTACAAGGGCTTGACTGGGTATCTTGCAACCGCAAAAATGAAAATCACAGGTGCCATCATAGACTCCTATACCCAGAAATCCTCCCTATCACCATAGATGAAGAAAATAAGATATTTCAAGAGGAATAAAAATTCAAACAATATATCTACAAATCCAACCCTACAGAAAATACTAGAAGGAAAATCCAAACTAAAAGACAATAAATACATTAAAGAAAGCACATAAAATATGCACTGCCATACCAGCAAAAACAAGAAAATCACACACACACACACACACACACACACACACACACACACACACACACACACACAATCACCAACACCAAAGTAACAGAAGTTAACTATGACTGGTCATCACTTTCAACATCCATAGACTCAATCCCCCAATAAAAATACATAGGCTAAGAGAATGAATATGGACATAGGACGCACCATCTTGTTGTATAAAAAACAAACAAGCAAATAAAAACAAACAAACAAAAATGTTCTTCAGCGAAAAGATAGACAATAACTCAAAATAAAGGTCTGGGAAAAAGTTTACTGAGCAAACGAATCCAAGAAACAAGCTGGTGTACAAATTCTAATATCTGATAAAGAAGAGTTTCAACAAAAATTAACCAAAAGACACAGGGAAGGATATTTCATACTCAAGAAAGCAAAAATCTACCAAGATAATGTCTCAATTATGAACACCTTTGTTCAAAACATAAGGGAATGCATGTTTGTAAAAGAAACATTGTTAAGCTTAAATTGCACATGGAGCCCCACACACTAATAAACAAGATAGACAGAGAGAAGTATCCAAATAAGAAAAAACTTGGGGAAAATGTGAGACATAACAATAGACACTGAACAAATTCAAGGCACCATTAGGTCTTTTGTCCAAAATCCTACTAGACTTTCTTTTTTTTTTTCCTTCCATTTTTATTATTGGGTATTTCTTATTTACATTTCTTTTTTATTATTAAATTGAGTATTTCTTATTTCCATTTCGAATGTTATTCCCTTTCCGGGTTTCCAGGCCAACATCCCCCTAATCCCTCCTCCTCCCCCTCTATATGGGTGTTCCCCTCCCCACCCTACCCCCATTACCGCCCTCCCCCCAACAATTACGTTCACTTGGGGTTCAGTCTTGGCAGGACCAAGGGCTTCCCCTTCCACTGGTGCTCTTACTAGGCCATTCATTGCTACCTATGAGATTGGAGCCCAGGGTCAGTCCATATATAGTCTTTGGGTAGTGGCTTAGTCCCTGGAAGCTCTGGTTAGTTGGCATTGTTTTAATATGGGGTCTCAAACCCCTTCAAGATCTTTCAGTCCTTTCTCTGATTCCTTCAACGGTGGGTCCTGTTCTCAGTTCAGTGGTTTGCTGCTGGCATTCGCCTATGTATTTGCTGTATTCTGGGTGTGTCTCTCAGGAGAGATCTACATCTGGTTCCTGTTGGCCTGCATTTCTTTGCTTCATCCATCTTGTCTAATTGGGTGGCTGTATATGTATGGGCCACATGTGGGGCAGGCTCTGAATGGGTGTTCCTTCTGCCTCTGTTTTAATCTTTGCCTCCCTATTCCCTGCCAAGGGTATTCTTGTTCCCCTTCTAAAGAAGGAGTGAAGCATTCACATTTTGATCATCTGTCTTGAGTTTCATGTGTTCTGTGCATCTAGGGTAATTTAAGCATTTGGGCTAATAGCCACTTATCAATGAGTGCACACCATGTGTGTTTTACTGTGATTGGGTTACCTCACTCAGGATGATATTTTCCAGATCTATCCATTTGCCCATGAATTTCATAAAGACATTGTTTTTGATAGCTGAGTAATATTCCATTGTGTAGATGTACCACATTTTCGTTATCCATTCCTCTATTGAAGGGCATCTGGGTTCTTTCCAGCTTCTGGCAATTATAAATAAGGTGGCTATGTACATAGTGGAGCACGTGTCTTTTTTATATGTTGGCACATTTTTTGGGTATATGCCTAAGAGAGGTATAGCTGGGTCCTCAGGTAGTTCAATGTCCAATTTTCTGAGGAACCTCCAGACTGATTTCCAGAATGGTTTTACCAGTCTGCAATCCCACCAACAATGGAGGAGTAGTCCTCTTTCTCCACATCTTCGCCAGCATTTGCTGTCACCAGAGTTTTTGATCTTAGCCATTCTCACTGGTGTGAGGTGAAATCTCAGAGTTGTTTTGATTTGCATTTCTCTTATGACTAAAGATGTTGAACATTTCTTTAGGTGTTTCTCAGCCATTCAACATTCCTCAGCTGTGAATTCTTTTTTTTTTTTTTTATTAACTTGAGTATTTCTTATATACATTTCGAGTGTTATTCCCTTTCCCGGTTTCCGGGCAAACATCCCCCTCCCCCCTCCCCTTCCTTATGGGTGTTCCCCTCCCAACCTTCCCCCCATTGCCGCCCTCCCCCCATCAGTCTAGTTCACTGGGGGTTCAGTCTTAGCAGGACCCAGGGCTTCCCCTTCCACTGGTGCTCTTACTAGGATATTCATTGCTACCTATGGGGTCAGAGTCCACGGTCAGTCCATGTATAGTCTTTAGGTAGTGGCTTAGTCCCTGGAAGCTCTGGTTGCTTGCCATTGTTGTACATATGGGATCTCGAGCCCCTTCAAGCTCTTCCAGTTCTTTCTCTGATTCCTTCAACGGGGGTCCTATTCTCAGTTCAGTGGTTTGCTGCTGGCATTTGCCTCTGTATTTGCTGTATTCTGGCTGTGTCTCTCAGGAGCGATCTACATCCGGCTCCTGTCGGTCTGCACTTCTTTGCTTCATCCATCTTGTCTAATTGGGTGGCTGTATATGTATGGGCCACATGTGGGGCAGGCTCTGAATGGGTGTTCCTTCAGTCTCTGTTTTAATCTTTGCCTCTCTCTTCCCTGCCAAGGGTATTCTTGTTCCCCTTTCAAAGAAGGAGTGAAGTATTCACATTTTGATCATCCGTCTTGAGTTTCATTTGTTCTAGGCATCTAGGGTAATTCAAGCATTTGGGCTAATAGCCACTTATCAATGAGTGCATACCATGTATGTCTTTCTGTGATTGGGTTAGCTCACTCAGGATGATATTTTCCAGTTCCAACCATTTGCCTATGAATTCCATAAAGTCGTCGTTTTTGATAGCTGAGTAATATTCCATTGTGTAGATGTTCCACATTTTCTGTATCCATTCCTCTGTTGAAGGGCATCTGGGTTCTTTCCAGCTTCTGGCTATTATAAATAAGGCTGCAATGAACATATTGGAGCACGTGTCTTTTTTATATGTTGGGGCATCTTTTGGGTATATGCCCAAGAGAGGTATAGCTGGATCCTCAGGCAGTTCAATGTCCAATTTTCTGAGGATCCTCCAGACTGATTTCCAGAATGGTTGTACCAGTATGCAATCCCACCAACAATGGAGGAGTGTTCCTCTTTCTCCACATCCTCGCCAGCATCTGTTGTCCCCTGAGTTTTTGATCTTAGCCATTCTCACTGGTGTGAGGTGAAATCTCAGGGTTGTTTTGATTTGCATTTCCCTTATGACTAAAGATGTTGAACATTTCTTTAGGTGTTTCTCAGCCATTCGGCATTCCTCAGCTGTGAATTGTTTGTTTAGCTCTGAACTCCATTTTTTAATAGGGTTATTTGTCTCCCTGCGGTTTAACTTCTTGAGTTCTTTGTATATTTTGGATATAAGCCCTCTATGTGTTGTAGGATTGGTAAAGATCTTTTCCCAATCTCTTGGTTGCCGTTTTGTCCTCACCACAGTTTCCTTTGCTTTATAGAAGCTTTGCAGTTTTATGACATCCCATTTGTCGATTCTTGATCTTAGAGCATAAGCTATTGGCGTTCTGGTCAGGAAATTTTCTCCAGTGCCCATGTGTTCAAGTTCCTTCCCCACTTTTTCTTCTATTAGTTTGAATGTATCGGGTTTGATGTGGAGGTCCTTGATCCACTTGGACTGAAGCTTTCTACAGGGTGATAAGCACGGATCGATCTACATTCTTCTACATGTTGACCTCCAGTTGAACCAGCACCATTTGCTGAAAATACTATCTTTATTCCATTGGATGGTTTTGGCTCCATTGTCAAAAATCAAGTGACCATAGGTGTGTGGGTTAATTTCTGGGTCTTCAGTGCTATTCCATTGGTCTATCTCTCTGTCTCTGTACCAATACCATGCAGTTTTTTATCACTATTTCTCTGTAATACTGCTTGAATTCAGGGATAGTGATTCCCCCTCAAGTCTTTATATTGTTGAGAATAGTTTTAGCTATCCTGGGTTTTTTGTTACTCCAGATGTATTTGCAAATTGCTCTGTCTAACTCTTTGAAGAATTGGATTGGTATTTTGATGGGGGTTGCATTGAATCTGTAGATCGCTTTTGGTAAAATGGCCATTTTTACTATATTAATCCTGCCAATCCATGAGCATGGGAGATCTTTCCATCTTCTGAGGTCTTCTTCAATTTCTTTCTTCAGAGGCTTGACGTTTTTATTGTAGAGATCTTTTACTTGCTTGGTTAAAGTCACTCCGAGGTACTTTATATTATTTGTGTCTATTATGGAGGGTGTCGTTTCCCTAATTTATTTCTCGGCTTGTTTCTCTTTTGTGTAGAGGAAGGCTACTGATTTATTTGAGTTAATTTTATACCCAGCCACTTTGCTGAAGTTGTTTGTCAGCTTTAGTAGTTCTCTGGTGGAACTTTTGGGATCCCTTAAGTATACTATCATATCATCTGCAAATAGTGATATTTTGCCTTCTTCTTTTCTGATCTTTATCCCCTTGATCTCCTTTTGTTGTCTGATTGCTCTGGCTAGAACTTCAAGAACTATATTGAATAAGTAGGGAGAGAGTGGGCAGCCTTGTCTAGTCCCTGATTTTAGTGGAATTGCTTCAAGTTTTTCTCCACTTAGTTTAATGTTAGCAACTGGTTTGCTATATATTGCTTTTACTATGTTTAGGTATGGGCCTTGAATTCCTATTCTTTCCAGGACTTTTATCATGAAGGGGTGTTGAATATTGTCAAATGCTTTCTCGGCATCTAATGAAATGATTATGTGGTTTTGTTCTTTCAGTTTGTTCATATAATGGATCACGTTGATGGTTTTCTTTATATTAAACCATCCCTGCATGCCTTGGATGAAGATTACTTGATCATGGTGGATGATTGTATTGATGTGTTCTTGGATTCTGTTTGCCAGAATTTTATTGAGTATTTTTGCGTCGATATTTATAAGGGAAATTGGTCTGAAGTTCTCTTTCTTTGTTTTGTCTTTGTATGGCTTCATAGAAGGAATTCGTTAGTGCTCCATCTGTTTCAATTTTGTGGAATAATTTGGATAGTATTGTTAAGAGGTCTTCTATGAAGGTCTGATAGATTTCTGCACTAAACCCGTCTGGACCTGGGCTCTTTTTGTTTGGGAGACCTTTAATGACTGCTTCTATTTCATTAGGAGTTATGGAGTTGTTTAACTGGTTTAGCTGTTCCTGATTTAGCTTCGGTACCTGGTATCTGTCTATGAAATTGTCCATTTCCTGTAGATTTTCCATTTTTGTTGACTATAGGTATTTGTAGTAGGATCTGATGATTTTTTTAATTTCCTCTGTTTCTCTAGTTATGTCTCCCTTTTCATTTCTGATGTTGTTAACTTGGACACACTCTCTGTGTCTTCGTGTTATTCTGGCTAACGGTTTATCTATCTTTTTGATTTTTTCAAAGAACCAACTTTTGATTCTGTTGATTCTTTCTATGGTCCTTTTTGTTTCTACTTGGTTGATTTCAGCTCTGAGTTTGATTATTTCCTGCCTTCTCCTCCTCCTGGGTGTATTTGCTTCTTTTTGTTCTAAAGTTTTAGGTGTGCTGTCAAGCTGCTGACATCTCCTGTTTCTTTCTGCAGACACTCAGATCTATGAGTTTTCCTCTTAGCACAGCTTTCATTGTGTCCCATAAGTTTGGGTATGTTGTACCTTCATTTTCATTAAATTCTAAGAAATCTTTAATTTCTTTCTTTATTTCTTCCTTGACCAGTTTATCCGTGAGTAGAGCATTGTTCAGCCTCAATGTTATGTGGGCCTTCTTCTTTAGGCCATGGTGGTCTGATAGGACCTATGGGATTATTTCTATCTTTATATATATGTTGAGGACTGTTTTTTGACCAATTATATGGCCAATTTTGGAGAAAGTACTATGAGGTGCTGAGAAGAATGTATATTCTTTTCCTTAGGATAGAATGTTCTATAAATATCTGTTAAGTCCATTTGGTTCATGACTTCTCTTAGTCTGTCTACGTTTCTGTTTAATTTCTGTTTCCATGATCTGTCCATTGATGAGAGTGGGGTGTTGAAATCTCCTACTATTATTGTGTGAGGTGCAATGTGTGTTTTGAGCTTTAGTAAGGTTTCTTTTACATATGTAGGTGCCCTTGTATTTGGGACATAGATATTTAGGATTGAGAGTTCATCTTGGTGGATTTTTTCTTTGATGAATATGAAAATTGATTTTATCCGATATTAGAATGGCTACTCCAGCTTGCTTCTTCAGACCATTTGCTTGGAAAGTTGTTTTCCAGTCTTCTACTCTGAGGTAGTGTCTGTCTTCGTCTCTGAGGTGTGTTTCCTGTAGGCAGCAGTTTGCAGGGTCCTCATTGCGTATCCAGTTTTTTAATCTTTGTCTTTTTATTGGGGAGTTGAGACCATTGATGTTGAGAGATATTAAGGAATAGTGATTATTGCTTCCTGTTATATTCATATTTGGATGTGAGGTTATGTTTGTGTGCTTTTCTTCTCCTTGTTTTTTTTTACCAAGTTGTTTAGTGTCTTGCTTTTTCTAGGGTGTAGCTTGCCTCCTTATGTTGGGCTTTACCATTTATTATCCTTTGTAGCACTGGATTTGTAGAAAGATATTGTGTAAATTTGGTT
The DNA here is from genome assembly GCF_036323735.1 of Rattus norvegicus. Taxonomy (NCBI): domain Eukaryota; kingdom Metazoa; phylum Chordata; class Mammalia; order Rodentia; family Muridae; genus Rattus; species Rattus norvegicus. The sequence continues at coordinate 87,471,859 of NC_086020.1, forward strand.
TTGTAATGGAATATCTTGGTTTCTCCATCTATGTTAATTGAGAGTTTTGCAGGATACAGTAACCTGGGCTGGCATTTGTGTTCTCTCGGGGTCTGTATGACATCTGTCCAGGATATTCTGGCTTTCATAGTCTCTGGTGAGAAATTTGGTGTGATTCTGATAGGTCTGCCTTTATATGTTACTTGACCTTTTTCCCTTACTGCTTTTAATATTCTTTCTTTATTTCGTGCATTTGGTGTTTTGACTATTGTGTGACGGGAGGAGTTTCTTTTCTGGTCCAATCTATTTGGAGTTCTGTAGGCTTATTGTATGCTTATGGGCATTTCTTTCTTTAGGTTAGGGAAGTTTTCTTCTATGATTTTGTTGAAGATATTTACTGGTCCTTTGAGCTGGGTGGTCTTCACTCTCTTCTATACCTATTATCCTTAGGTTTGATCTTCTCATTGAGTCCTGGATTTCCTGTATGTTTTGAACCAGTAGTTTTTCCATTTTACATTTTCTTCGACAGTTGTGTTGATGATTTCTATGGAATCTTCTGCTCCTGAGATTCTCTCTTCTATCTCTTGTATTCTGTTGGTGATGTTTGTATCTACGGCTCCTTGTCTCTTCCTTTGGTTTTCCATATCCAGGGTTGTTTCCATGTGTTCTTTCGTGATTGCTTCTATTTCCATTTTTAATCCCTTCAATTGTTTGATTGTGTTTTCCTGGAATTATTTCAGGGATTTTTGTGATTCCTCTCTATAGGCTTCTACTTGTTTATTTATGTTTTCCTGTGTTTCTCTAAGGGAGTTCTTCATGTCTTTCTTGAAGTTCTCCAGCATCATGATCAAATATGATTTTGAAACTATATCTTGCTTTTCTGGTGTTTTTGGATATTCAGTATTTGCTTTGGTGGGATAATTGGGCTCCGAAGATGCCATGTAGTCTTGTTTTCTGTTGCTTGGTTTCCTGCGCTTGCCCCTCGCCATCAGATTATCTCTGGTGTTACTTTGTTCTGCTATTTCTGATAGTGGCTAGACTGTCCTATAAGCCTGTGTGACAGGAGTGTTGTAGACCTGTTTTCCTGTTTTCTTTCAGCCAGTTATGGGAACAGAGTGTTCTGCTTTCGGGCGTGTAGTTTTTCCTGTCTACAGGTCTTCAGCTTTTCCTGTGGGCCTTAAGAGTTACTGTGTGTTCCTGTGAGTCAGAAATGTGGGCTGAGTGTAGTCTCTTCTGGCTTCCCAGGCTTTTCTGCCTCTCTGAAGGTTTAGCTCTCCCTCCCATGGGATTTGGGTGCAGAGAGCTGTTAATCCAGTCCCTTTAGGTTCCGGAGGTGTCTCGGGCACAGGGGTCTGCAGCTCCAGTGCACCTATCTACCGTTTCCCAGAGGCCATATACATTTTCCTCTTTGGCCAGGGATGTGGGCAGGGTTGGGCAGTATTGGTGGTCTCTCTTGCTCTGCAGTCTCAGGAGTGCCCACCTGTCCGGGTGGTGAGCTCTCTCTCCCACGGGTTCGGAAGCAGTGAGCTGTGGGCCGGGCTCCTAGAAGTTTGGAATCCAGCTAGAAACTGGAAGTGTCCGGTCCTAGAGGAATTTTGCCTTTGTGTGTCCTGAGACCACCAGTCAGGTCGTTTGGAGCAGAAAAGTTGGTCTTACCTGTGGTCCCGAGGCTGACGTTTGCTCGTGGGGTGTTGCTTATGAGCTCTCCACTAGTGCAGCCCCTACTAGACTCTCAAAGAGGATATAATACTAATATTACTCAAATTATTCCACAATATAGAAATAGATGGATCCCTGCTAAACTCATTCTATGAAATTACAGTCACTCTTAAGGCACAACAATGAATGAGATCATCAGACTGAGATGATGTGTGAACACTGATGTTAAAAAGTCCTGAATAAAACACTCACAAACCAGATCTAAGAACACATCATGATCAAGTAGGTCTCATCCCAGTGATGCAGAGATGTTTTAAAACATGAAAATCCATCATATATAAAAACTGAAAGAAAAAATCATATGACCACCTCATTATAAGCTGAAAAAGCCTTGGACAAAATCCAAAAACTCTTATTTTTTAAAGTATTTGAGAGATCAGAGATATAAGCACATACCTAAACATAATGAAAACTATTGGGACCCATAACTCCAGCCACATATGTAGCAGAGGATGGCATTGTCCAGCATCAATAGAAGGAAAAGTGCTTGGTCCTGTGAAGGCTTGATTCCCCAATGTACAGCAATTGTAGGGTGTTGACGTTGAAGTGGGTGTGTGGGAGTGAGAGCACCCTCACAGAAGCAGACGGAGGGATAGGGGAGAGGGAGGGAAGGGGATAACATTTGAAATGTAAATACATAAAATATCGAAGAAAAATAATTCAAAAAACGAAAGAATATCCAGCAAGACAATATCAAGCTAAATTGAGAGAAACTTAAAGCATTTCCAACTAAAATCACGGACAATACATTTATGCAATATAGTCCTTGAAGTTATAGCAAGATCAACAAAAAAAAAACTAAAGTAGATCAAGTGAATGCAAATGGGGGAAGGGAGGCAAGGTATTGCTATTTGCAGATGACATGATACTATACATGAGAAAACTTAAAAATTCTACCAAAGAAATTCTACAGCTGATAAACAGCTTCAGCAATGTGGCTGTATATGAAATTAACTCAAAGTAATATGTTGCCCTCCTTCATCCAAATGATAAATGAGATGAGAAAGAAATTAGGGAGACAATAATCTTTAAAATAGCCCTTAATAATATAAAATAATTTAGTGTTACTTTCACAAAACAAGTGAAAGATATGTATGACAAGAACTTCCAGTCCCTTAACAAACAACGACAACAACAACAACAACAACAACAACAACAACAACAACAAACTAAGAAGATGGAAAGATCTCCCATGCTCATATCCAGGATAGTGAAAATGGACATCTTATCAAGAGAAATCTACGTATTCAATGTAATGCTCACCAAAATTCCAACAAAAGTTTTATAGACTTGAAGAGGCAATTTCCAACCTCATATTAAAAAATAAAAATGCAGGATAGCCAAAAGAATCCTAAACAATAAAAGTATCACCATCCCTAAATTAAAGCAGTATTAAATGATAATAGTCATAAAAACTCAATGTTAAGGAAACAGACACATTGACAAATGTAATCAAATTGAAGAACCTTAAATGAACCCATGTACCTATTGACACTAAATTTTTGATAATGAAGCTAAACCCATACCATAGGAAATTAAAAAAAAAATCTTCAAAAAATGCTACTGGTCTAAAAGGTGGTCTACTTGTAGAAGAATGAAAATGGATCTATATTTATCATTCTTTACAAAACACAAGTCAAAGTTGATCAAATACCTCAAGTAAATGAAGATACACTAAGTCTCCTATAAGAGAAAATGGTAGATACCCTTGGATGCACTGGTGCAGGAGAAAATTTCCTGAATAGTGTACCAATGGGTTAGACTCTAAGACCAGCAGTTGGTAAATAAGAAATAATAAAATTGCAAGCTTCTGTAACTGAAAGGACATTGTCAATAGGACCTATGGATTAGGCAACTCTTATAAAGGAAACAGTAAATTGGGGCTGACTTACAGGTTCAGAGTCTATCCTTCAAGGCAGGAACATGGCAGCATCCAGACAGAGGTGAGAGTGAAGGAGTTTGACCTTTTGTTACAAAGGCAGTTATGAGAAGACTGACTTCCAGGCAACTAGGACAAGGGTCACCAGGCCTGTGCCTATAGAGAAATACTTCCTTGAGCAAATTCACACTTACTTCAACAAGGTCACACATCCTAACAGTGCCACTCCCTGGGTCAAGCATTTTCAAATCACCACAGATAATATTCAAAATTTATAAAAACTCATGAAGGTAAACACCAACAAACCAAAGAATCTACTTATAAATTTGGCATAGAGCTAAACAGAGAATTCTCAACAGAGGAATCACAAATTTCTGAAAAGCACTTTAAAAATGTTTAGAGACCTTAGTCATCAGGAAATGCAAACCAAAGCAACTCTGAGGTTCCATCTTATACCAGTCAGAATAATTAAGTTCAAAATCTCAAATGATAGCACACGAAGGCAAGGCTGTTCAGCAAAAGGAAGACTTCTTTTCATTGCTGGTAGGAGTGCAAACTTGTACAATTGCTTTGAAAATCAATTTGGCAGCTTCTCGAAAATCTGAGGATAGAGCTGGGAGGTAAGAGATCCACAGAACTCAAAGGGAGGGACCTCAGATGAAATGCCCTCCAGTGGGAAGAGGGAACTTTTAGAGGCCACCTTCAGTAGAAAGATGGGCATAAAGTGGAGGGATGGGGTTGCCATTCCACAGTCAAAAACACTGACTCAGAATTGTTCCTATCTAAAAGAACTGCAGGGACTAAAAATGGAGAAGAGACTGAGGGAAAGTAAGTCCCAAATTGGAATCCAGCTCAAGGGGAGGTTCAAAGGTCTGACTCTATTACTGATACTATGGTGTGCTTACAGACATGTGGCTAACATGATTGCCCTCTGAGAGGCCCAACAAGCAGCTTAAAGAGTCAGATTCAGGTACTTACACCCAACCAATGGATAGAAACCTGGGAACACTGTGGTTGAATTAGGAAAAAGCTGGAAGAATCTGAGGAGGGTGACCCACAGGAAAAGCAGCAGTTTCAATTAACCTGGAATCTCAAGATCTCTCAGACAATAAGCCACCAACCAAGTATGACATGAGGGCCCCAACACATATAGAGCAGAAGACTGCCTATTCTGTCTTCAGTGAGAGTAGATTCACTTTATCCTTGAGAGACTTGAGGTTCCAGTATGTGGGAAGATGTAGTGGCCTGGGGAAAAGAGAGAAAGGGATATCCTCTTGACGATGGGATAGGAGATATAGGATGAGGAACAGTCAGAAGGCAGACTGGGAGGAGGATAAAGAGAGGAATTTTTTAAAAAAAAATAATAATAGCAATAATAATGATAAATAAAATTGCTTTGGATATTAAAACAAACAACAAAAAATATGAGGATGCTTCTACCTCATGATCAAGCTATACCACTTCTGGACATATATTCAAAAGATGCTCCAACATCTCACAAAGGTACTTGCTCACCTATATTCATAAAAGCTTTAGTCATCATAGCCAGAAACTGAAAACAACCTAGATGTCCCTAAACTAAAGAGTGAATAATAAAAATGTGGTCCAACAATGGAAAGCCATTTGGCTATTAAAAACAAAGACATGATGAAGTTTGCAATCAAATAGGTAGACTGTGAGAATAACATCTTTAATGTGATGACCCAGTCCCAAAAGGAGATCCATGGTATGTAGTCACTTATTAAGTTAATATTAACCATAAAATACAGGATACCCATGCCCCACTTCACAGACTCGAAGAAGAAAGGCACAAGAAAGGACACTTCACTTGAATCTTACTTAGAAAGGGGAATAAAATGATCATAAGATGCAGATGGAGGGTGAGGAACTGGATGGAAGAGGGGATTGGGAAATTCATTGGCTGGTTAAGGATCTGGTGTGTAGAGGGATAGGAGTTATAGCCCGGCCATCATGAGAATGAATGGAAACCTGCAAGTAAAAGGATGAGAAAGTAGTGGGAATCAGGATGAGACAAAGATTTGTGATATGGGAGGTGCCCAAGAATCAAGGGTGATGACTTTAGCTGTAATCCACTGTTGGCATTCAATCTAAGTTCTGCCCCACAGTTACCTGGCAACATGCAGGTATTCCTGACACTATAAAAGTGGCTGCTTGTGGGCTTGAGAGTTGGCTCAGCGGTTAAGAGCACCTGACTGATCCAATTAGACAAGATGGATGAAGCAAAGAAGTGCAGGCCGACAGGAGCCGGATGTAGATCTCTCCCGAGAGACACAGCCAGAATACAGCAAACACAGAGGCATATGCCAGCAGCAAACCACTGAACTGAGAATAGGACCCCCGTTGAAGGAATTAGAGAAAGAACTGGAAGAGCTTGAAGGGGCTCGAGACCCCATATGTACAACAATGGCAAGCAACCAAAGCTTCCAGGGACTAAGCAACTACCTAAAGACTATACATGGACTGACCCTGGACTCTGACCTCATAGGTAGCAATGAATATCCTAGTAAGAGCACCAGTGGAAGGGGAAGCCCTGGGTCCTGCTAAGACTGAATCCCCAGTGAACTAGATTGTTGGGGGGAAGGCAGCAAGGGGGGGAGGATGGGGAGGGGAACACCCATAAAGAAGGGGAGTGGGAGGGGGATGTTTGCCCAGAAACCGGGAAAGGGAATAACACTCGAAATGTATATAAGAAATACTCAAGTTAATAAAAAAAATAAAATAAAATAAAAAGAGCACCTGACTGATCTTCTAGAGGTCATGAGTTCAATTCCCAGCAACCACATGGTGGCTCACAACCATCTGTAAAGAGATCTGATGCCCTCTTCTGGTGTATCTGAAGACAGCTACAGTGTACTTATATATAATAAATGAATAAATCTAAAAAAAAAAAGTGGCTGCTTGCACTCATTCTTTCTTGCACTCTTGCTCTCTCTCTTTCTCTTGCCTTCCTGTCCCTGCTTTGTCTTCCCATTCCTTTCCCCCGTCTCTCTCCATATGCTCATTGCAGCTCTGTCTCTGTCTCTGTCTCTGTCTCTGTCTCTGTCTCTCTCTCTCTCTCTCTCTCTCTCTCTCTCTCTCTCCTTTCTATGTGTCTATTACCCGCTCAACTTTTTTCCCCATGCCATGAATAAACTCTATTCTATACTATACCATCCTGTGCCTGGTCCCTTAGGGAAAGGGATGCTTCAGCGTGGACTCACTGAGGCAGTCTCTTTCCCCATAGCTCACCACTCCCATCTCTTAATCTTTTTATAATCACTTTACTGAAAACATTGAGAATATGGAACCTGAAGAGGCGACATCTTATAGCTAGGCAGGTAACCCAATGGACTGAGAGGCATACAAACCTACCCAGAAACTTTTGACCCATAATTTATCTTGCCCACAAAAAATGCAGGATATGGCAGAAATGATGAAATGGCCAAGCAATAACAAGCCCAAGTAGAGACCCATCTCATAAAGAAGTAGCAATCCCTGACATTATTACTTATACTCTATAATGCATGAAGACAGGTGCCTAACATAGCTGCCCTCTGAGAGGCTCTATCTAGCAGTTGACTCAGATAGATACAGAGAATTTAGAATTGCAGGACCTAAGGCGATAGGAACTCCATGGGAAGACCTACAGAATAAATTAATTTAGGTTGTTAGGGCTCTCAGAAATGGAACAACCAACCAAAGAACACACAAGGCTGGACCCAGGCCTCTCTGCACATATGTAGCAGATATGCAGCTTGGTCTTCAACTGCATCTTGAACAGCTGGAGTGGGGGCTACCCTAAAATCTGATGCCTATACATAGGGTAGGTTCTTCTAGCTGAACTATCTTATTTGTTGTCAATGGAAGCTGATGTGCCTATACTTACAGAGACTTTTTGTGCCAGTATGGGGGGGGTGGATATTTACCAGTATGGGTGGATGTATAGTGTGAGACTGTAACTGGGAGGTGGGCAGTGGGCATAATATAAAACAATTAAGTAAAAATGTAAAAATATTTTAAAAGTGTATGATATACCATGGTGCTGGGGACAACATATGATGACAGGAATTGCCAACAGTAGGCCAGGAATGAGACATCTCAGAAGCCCATGGCAGCTCCTTGTAAAGTAGGGTGGCATCTGGGGCCCTGAGAAGCAGGAGACTTATCCCTCCAGGGGACTCACCATCTGAAATAAGAGGTTGTCTGCAGTAGGCCAGGATGGAGACATCTCAGTAGCCAACAGCTCTTTGATAAATGGTTGTTCCAATTTCTCCTAACCTTAACTCTGGACAATGGCTGTATAGATTTCATTTGTGCATGACTGCCTTTCAGTTGGCCTTTGTGTGCATAATTATTCTATTATATCTGACTTTCCTAATTCTTTCTCCTGCTCTGTTGAATTCTGTGAAACTAGATGTTCCTTGATGTTATGATTTTTAAACAATTGGAAATTGGGGCATAGGGGCACAGCACAGCACAGCTGTAATGGCCCAGCTGCATGCTGTGTGTTCTCATCTTGGAAACAATGCAATAACTGCACAATAGTAGTTCCTGATTAATGCTTAACTTGAAAAGAAACTTTAAAGAAATTGTTTAAAAATGAATTAGAGCCAACATTGGGATCTTAAGAAAGGAAAAAGTTATTGAAGCTAGAGAATAAGTTTTACATAACATTTGAGAGAGTGGTTCCTGGATAAGGAAGTATAGAATATATAAAACTATATACTAGTAAAACTAAGTCAAAATGCTGGGACTCTTACGAGAGTCATTGTGTGCAAGGAACAGAAAGCTAGCTAGCGGAATTATTGAGATAAGGGTTAACTTGATTCTTTCTGGCTACTACCTGGCAGCTTTGCCTATGTCATTTATCATTAGAGCTTCACATTAGAGGAAAACACAAGTAGCTGACCTCAGAGCTTTGAGCTCTGAAGTATAATAAGTTAAAAGTTAAAGTTTAAATAATGATAAGTTTATAATTATTATTATTTTGGCCACAGGCCTGGGAATAGGGGAAGCCTGAAATATTGGGGAACAATTGTAGTTCTTAGTTCTTTGTGGGATGTGGTTATTCCTTTGAATTTGATTTGGCAGTGATTATACAATGTCTTTTTTTCTACCTGCTTTGGATTATCAGTAAAAGACTGGGGCAAGAGAAAGGCTAAAAAGTATGTGAAGAGTGAATGAGAGATTGAATATAAAAGTGAATGAGAGAGAACATGTGAAGAGTGAATGAGAGGGAGCATGTGAAGAATGAATGAGAGCGGACATGTGAAGAGTGAATGAGAGAGAGCATGTGAAGAGTGAGTGAAGAGAGAATGTGAAGAGTGAATGAGAGAGCGAGTCTTAGAATAAATGCAAGAGTGAGTAAGAGCGCATAAGAAGAGCATGTGACAAGTGAGTGAAGAGAGAATGTGAGGTTTGTATGAAGATTGTGTGTGTGTGAGTGAAAGGATAGTGTATGTGGTGTGTGTAAGATATATGTGAGGTGTGTATGAAGAATGTGTGTGAAATGAAAGGGCAATGAACAGAGGTGTGCATGAGTGTGGGAGTTCAAGAAAGGAAAACTGCAATAGAAAAGCAGAGTGAGCAAGAGAATGCAGAGTGTGTGCAGCATCAAGGAGAGAGAGAGAGAGAGAGAGAGAGAGAGAGAGAGAGAGAGAGAGGGAGAGAGAGAGAGAGAAACTTGAAACTTTAAGCCTTGAAACTGCCTATCAGTTTGTACTCAAAGAATAGTCTGTGTACATTTATTATGAGCCTTCTAGATAACCCTGCTTCCAGTTTAAAACTCTGATCTTGGGTCAAGGCTGGCCCATGGCACCATGGAACTGAAGTTGTTTATAGTTATGTCAAAATGTGAGTGTTAGAAATAAACTTGTGTCCTTTGGAAGAACAAGGTGTTCATAATCAAACCATCCCTGTAGCTCACACATTGTATTAATTTTAAGGAGGGTATAATTGATTACAATAAATTTTGTGGTTACACACACACACATACACACACACACACACACACACACACACACACACATTTTATTTTATGCTTAGAATGTCCGAAGAGCTAGTTTGTTGTTACAATGGAACCAGGGGGTCACAGTACCTCTCTTTCCTGTCCCCTAATGTGTTTTTCTGTCTGAGGGTATGTTTCTTGGCACCTGTTAACTCTGAAACTTGAAACACATAGCTTTGACACATCTGATCACTTCCTGCCTGACTTTGGTAATCTGGTAGTACTATACTATACTACACTGTATTATGCTATTGGACCCAGATGATACAGCATTCATTTGAAATATGAAAAGAGCAAAAGTAAAAAAGGAACAGTAAAAAATGTACAGAGTCTGAATAGCAAAATAAGCACATCAAACGTAAAGGTACTGTAAGAAGAGAGCAAATAGAATTGAGAATTTGATAAGTTCATAACTCATTAGTTGAATGGAAAGAATCCACAGAGGATTTAGCTAATTACAAACAAGCAGCAAAGCAAAAATGATGAAAATGGATAAAGTAATATTACCTAACAATGCAGGGGTAGAATAAATAGAAGAAATTGAAGATTTTTCATTGTATTCACTAGATTAATGACAAAAATTGTTGTCTAATGCCTTCCTGGTTTGATGAAATATAAGAATTACAAATCTAACACACTGGACCAATTCATTAGGAAGTAAACTCTGACAAATGCACACCAGCACATACTATAACCCAAGCATCCAAACAGGAAGAAATTGAATAATTTTCATTATAGTCACTATGTTAATAACAAAAATTGTTGTCTAATGAGCCTTAAGTAATGACCTAATTCCAGATCTAACAAACATGTGGATAGTCTTATAGTACTTCCTGATTAAAAAATAAAATATGAAAATAATGAGAATTAATTAGATTATGTAAGAATAAATAGTAATTTATACTTTGCATAACTTTAATACAAACTACATAACTAATATTGTCACAGTTCTATTCTTTATTCCAACTGAAAATCCTGAATTCATATAGCAAATTTATAGACTAAACTTTTTGAAAAAAATCCACAAAGATCAAAAAATTCTCAATTACCTTTTATAATAAGATTATATAAATCCTGTATTTAAAGAATGTAACACGTCTTAAGATTTTGTAACCTGATTTAATATGGTATTTAAAAAGACAACAGTAACTTCAAAAAATTTTAAGCACATGGGTTTATAATTTTGAGACAGTAACAAAACATCAAATATAGAAAGAGTATCAAGGCTTGTTTTTTCAGCACAATTGCTGAAATATGATACATCATTTTCCTTTGCAATATTTTTACTGACATAGATGCTCTAACATAATGAATAATAAAAAATGAATAATGTTTACACTTATGAAGTAGTTAGATAAATTTAATTCTGTAAAGGTAAAATGGTAAAAATGTGGAAATCATAGAAGGATTAATATCCATACTGTACACACTATTCCACAAAATAGAAACAGAAGGAGCAGTACCCTATTCCTTCTATGATGCCACAAATGTGCTTATACCTAAACCACACAAAGACCCAACAAGGAAACAGAAGTTCACAACAATTACCCTTATGCATATGGACACAAAAATACTCAATAAAATTTTTGCAAACCAAATCCAAAACACAATAAAATGATCATCCATCATGATTAAGAAGACCAGGGATGCAGGGATGGTTCAATGTACAGAAATTTATCAATGTAATACACTATGTAAACAAACTCAAAGAAAACCACCACACGATCAACTCATTAGATGCTGCAGAGACATTTGACAAAATTCAGCACACCTTCATGTTAAAAGACTTGGAATGATCAGGAATTCAAGGCCCATAGGCAATTATATTCAAAGCAATATACAGCAAACCATTAACCAACATCAAATAAATGGAGAGAAACATGAAGCAATCCCACTAAAATCAATCCCACTAGACATGTTTGCCTACTCTTTCCCTACTTGCTGAATATTACTCAAATACTAGACAGAGAAATCAGGCAAGAAAAGTGGGTCAAAGGGATAGAAATTTGAAAGAAAAGTCAAACTATCACTATTTGCAGATGATATGATAATGTATTGAAGTAACCCCAAAGTTCCACCAGAAAACAACTTCAGCAAAGTAGCTGAGTATAAGATTAACTCAAACAAATCAGTAGCCTTCCTCTTCTCAAAGGATAAACAGGGTGAGAAAAAGTTACTGAAAGGAAACCATTCACAATAGTCACAAATAATATAAAATATTTGGTGTGACTCTATCCAAGCAAGTGAAATATCTGCACGACAAGACCTTCAAGTCTATTAAGACAGAAATTGAAGAAGATCTCAGAAGATGGAAAGACTTCCCGTGCTCATAGATTGGCAGGATTAATATACTAAAGATTGCCATTTGCCAAAAGCAATCTACAGATTCAATGAAATTCCCATCAAAATTCTCACTCAATTCCTCATAGACTTAGAAAGAGAAATTTGCAAATTCATTTGGAATAACAAAAAACAAAAACAAACAAATAAACAAAAAACCAGGGTAGCAAAAACTGTCCTAAACAAAGTACTTCTCAGAGAATCTGTGACTCAAGCAGTACTACAGAGCAATAGTGATTAAAAACCGTATGATATTGGTACAGAGACAGGCATGTAGATCAATGGAATAAAATTGAAGACCTATACACCTATGGTCACTTGATCTTTTACAAAGAAGCTAAAATCATCCAGTGTAAATAAGATAGCATTTTCAACAATTGGTGCTGGTTCAGCTGGAAATCAGCATGTATACAAATGCAAATCGATTCACTCTTATCACCTGTACAAAGTTCAAGTCCAAGTGGATCAAGAGCCTCCACATAAAACCAGATACATTCAAACTGATAGAAGAAAAAGTGAGGAAGAGTCTCGAATATATGAGCACTGGGGAAAAGATCCTGAAGAGGACAACAATGGCTTATGATCTAAGATCAAGAATCAACAATGGGACCTCACTCAATTGCGAAGCTACTGTAAGGCAAAGGCCACTGTCATTAGGAAAAAAGGGCAAACAACAGAATGGGAAAAGGTCTTTACCAAGCCTATATCCAGAAAGAGGGCTAATATCCAAAATATACAAAGAAGTCAAGTAGTTGGACTCCAGAGAATCAAATATCCCTATTAAAAAATGGGTGCAAAGCTAAACAAAGAAATATTGGTGACTGAGAAGTACCTAAAGAAATGTTAAACATCCTTAGTCGTCAGGGAAATGCAAATCAAAACAAACCTGAGATTCCAACTGACCAGTCAAAATGGCTAAGATCAAAAACTCAGTTGATAATAGTTGCTGGTGAGGCTGTAGAGAAAGAGGAACATTCTTTATTGTTGGTGGGATTCCAAGCTGGTATAACAACTCTGAAAATCAGTCTGGAGGATTCTCTGAAAATTGGAGATAGCACTGAGGACCCAGCTATACCACTCCTGGGCATATTCGCAAAGATGCTCCAACATATAACAAGGACACATGCTCCACTGTGTTCAAAGCAATCTTACTTATAATAGAGAGAAGCTAGAAAGAACCCAGATGCTCTTCAGCACAGGAATGGATACAGAAAATGTAGTATATCTACACAATGGAGTACTATTCAGCTATTGAAAACAAGGACTTCATGAAATTCATAGACAAATGGATTGAACATGAAAATATCATCCTGAGTGAGGTAACCCAATGACAGAAAAATACACATAGTGTGCACTCACTGATACGTGGATATAAGCCCCAATGCTCAAATTACACAAGATACAATCCACAGACCACATGCAGGTCAAGAAGGATGACCAAAGTGCAAATGCTTCACTCCTTCTTAAAAAGGGGAACAAAAATATTCATAGGAGGAGATATGGAAGCAAAGTTTGGAGCAGAGACTGAAATAATGGCCATTCAGAGCCTGCCTCTCTTGTGGATCTGGCCCATAAACATACAGCCTCTAAACCCAGAAAATATCACTGATGCCAAGAAGTGCATGCTGACAGGAGCCTGATATATCTGTCTCCTGAGAAACTCTGCCAGAGCATGACAAAAACAGAGGCAAATACAAATACAGCAACCAAGCATTGAACTGAGGATGGGGACTCCATTAGAGAAGTTAGAGAAAGTACTGAAGAAGCTGAAGGGCTATGCAACCCTGTAAGAACAATACCAACCAACCAGAGCTCCCAGGGACTAAAACCACATTCAAAGTTTATACATGGACAGACACAGGGCTCTAGCTCCATATGTAGCCTTGTTGGTATTGCCAAAGCTAGAACCCCCAATGTAGGGGGATATCAGAGCTGGTAGGTGGGACGGTGTGGGTCGTTGGAGTGGTAATACCCTCATAAATGAAGGGGGAGAAGTAATGGTATAAGGGTTTATGGATGAGAAACCATGAAAGGGGATAACATTTGAAAAGTAAATAAAAATATCTAATAAAAAACCACAGAGTATAGAAACAGTAAATATGTAGTCACCAAACCAGACACTATTGGGGATACTGTCAGGAGCCAGATGTAGTTGTTTTCTGAGAGCCTCTGCCAGAGCCTAACAGATACAGAGTTGGATGCTCGCAGCCAATCATTGGACTGAGGACAGTTTCCCCAATGGAGGAGTTAGAGAAAGGATTGAGGTATCTGAGTGGATTTGCAACCCAACAGGAAGTACAACAATATCAACCAACCTAACACCCCTTAGTTCTCAGGAACTAAACCAGTAACCAAACTGCACACATGGAGCTACTCCAGTCTCATATGTAGCAGAGGATGGCCATTCAGGCATCAAGAGGAAGAGGGGCCCTTGGCCCTGTGAAGACTCCATGACCTAGTATAAGGGAATTCCAGGGCAGGGAGGTAGGAGGGAGTCAGTGGGTGGGTTTGGGAGCACCCTCATAGAGGGAGGTTGTGGAGGTAAGGAATAGCAGTTTTCTGTAGGTGAAACTGGGAGGAGAGGATAACATTTGAAATGTAGATAAAGAAAATATCCAATAAGGAATAAAGATTCCTATTGATGAATTGATTAATCAATTGTCAATTTGTGTGTGGAATATGTAGAAAAAGGACACAGGGGGAGGACATATCAGAATGTTGACTTTCTTCTATCACTTTGCTTCGCCAGTAAGATCTTAGAGTCATTCTCTAACCCCCAATGCTGGAGAAACAGTCAGAAAGCCTGGACTGTCCTTTATATATGAGTGATGGTGATTTGATCTTAGGTCCCCATGCTTGTAAAGTCACCTGCAGGGTCCATCTCAGTGTGAAAACCTCAGCTATGATAGGGTAGGTTCAGACTTTGCTTCTGAGTTCTTTAGGTTGCTTTCACTGTTCAGGATTTTGTTTAGGATGAGGCTCAGTAGTTTTATAGGTATAATTCCCATATCAATAGTATTTTCCAAATATTTGCAGCCTTCCTCATTGAATTCTGAAAATACCTGTTTGATTCTGTGTCACCATCAACTCTGTATTGTGACTATATTTGTGACCTTGATTTTATCACTCAATCTTCAAGTCTCAGCACATCTTTTGATAAAGCAGGAAGAATGCATTACAAATATGCATATTCATTTTTATTTGTGAAATACTTATGCAGTTGTATAAAGTGTAATAATGGAGAGGGGCTCAAAATATATAGCACTAGAAACTCTAAAAAGAAAAAAGAAAGAAAGAAAGAAAGAAAGAAAGAAAGAAAGAAAGAAAGAAAGAAAGAAAGAAAGGAAGGAAGAAAGAAAGAAAGGAAGGAGGAAGAAAGGATGGAAGAAATAAACAGTGAATAAGGTTTCTGTTCTAGCAGGATTGTCTAGACATGACTGTTGTAGTATCAGTTCCTCTACAATGTTTCTTATTAGCACACATTATCTAAAAGAATTAATAATAAATTTAAATTAACTAATATTTTTAGCACTTATAAAGTAGTTTGATAAATTATTTTGTTAATATAACATGATAAATTGGAAGATATTTGAAGTCAGTGGCATGTTGCCATGAGCTACCTCATCTCGCACAAAGAACTAATGTAGTATCCAGCTCCACTGTGTGGAAACCAACTATGGGAGAGGGAAGGAAGTCAACAAATGAGTGATTAGAACGTTGCTTGTCTGGGATGAAGGCACAGAAAAACTAAAGTAAGTATCTTCACTACTCTGTAACATCATTTGTAGGTGGGGATTTGAGAATCTCAGCTAACTCCATTTACATGGTTATGGGTGATCATACATATATCAGATAGAGTCTACACAGCACATTTGCTTAGGAGAAATCCCATCTATCCTCCCTCTTCCATCCCCAGAACTCATGTGCATTGTGTATGTACAACCAAAACCAGTGAATTGTTTCTGACTTCACAGTGGTTGTGTTATCAAAGGTCAGACAGTCCTTCTTATCTTGTATTTGAGTACACAGAAATCCCATGATACAACACAGAGGTTGCAGCATCACTATTAAACTTAGACAGAAGAACAATCAGAACAACACTCAAAGCTCTCAAGTGCCCCATGGTACAAGAGAGAAGTTTTCAACAAAGAGGGAGTTAAATCATGTTACATAAGAGTAAGAATCATGAATGTGGTGTCTCATTTTTCAGTAGCCTCTTGTTTAGATCCAGCATTCAGAAATTATTCCCTGTGTATATTCTTTAAGTGTGACAATGAAAATTGTCAATTTGTGTAGTAATATAAACCTTATTTCCCATAAGAATGACTTTTCCAAAGAAAAGCTGTTTTCATGTATGGAAGAAGCTGAAGGGTCTAGGGGAAGAAAAGTACAGACTATATCACTTCACAAAGCTAAAGTTCATGGGATAGATTGTCATTTCTGGGGCAAGTAATTGCTAATCATGTGACATCATCCAGAAATCCTGAGATCAAATTCTAGCTCTACACATTGCAATTACTGTTGGCTTTGCTTCTAGTTCATTTAATCTGTCTGTGGAAGTGTGACAAGTGCATTAACCTGATATGTTTGGCCATATGATATAGAGCCATGGAGGACTTCTTATTGTATCTGGGACATGATGAGTGTTCATGGCATTTAAATGAAATTTCTGAATTGATTTCCTGAGTCCTAGAGCCCTCTGCTGGTGTTGGATGATCTGCATAGTGTCATGCAGAGATGACAGATACATATGTAGAGATGTATAAGGATATATATGCAGGATAATGTCATTATGCAGGAGAAGGCAAGTAGAAGATAGAATGAGGACTGTCACTGTATGAGAAGGAAGGATGGTTGGGAGAAAAGTTTTAGAGAGGGAGGAGACTGGAACAAGGAAGAGATCAGCAGTGGATAGAACATGGAGGTGAATGTTAAGATTCTGCTCTACACATCTACAAGTTGTTATGAATATTCTTAAGGGATAGATGTGTTTAGGACTTTGTATGTTTATGTGGACAATTAGATCTTTTCAATTGTATCAGAAGAAAAAAAAAAGAGATTGTTGGTGGGTTCTGAGAAAAGCCATTGGCAGTGTGATATTGGATAGAGCAAAACAGGTGAGAGTCTTCAATGAGTGCAATGAAGATATCTACTTGCTATCTTGGGACACTACAGTGCCAGACCTAATGTGGGAAAAAAACAGATTTTTTATAATTTTACAGCAACAGGGGTGAACCAACATAATGGACAAGAATCCACTATTAAGGCTAAGAGTTGAGAGAAAGTTTTATTTTCTAAGTGAGAGGAAGCCAGCGCCATGTTGAATTACATGATGGTCCAAATGCAGGAACCTTAAACAAAGAAACACACAAGCAGGCTCAAGAATGGCAACCTTAAACAAAGGAATGCATAAACAGGCTGTAGGTCCCCTGCTGTGATAAGTAGTGGCAGCTCAGAGAGTTAGAAATTAAAAGCTGCTTTTTTAGAAAGTTGTTTAGAAAATCTTTCAGGATACTCATGTTCCTTCTGAAGTGGGCTCCATGGAAATTTTGACTTAAAATCCTAGTGAGTTAAGGTGCTTCCTGTTGACAGGTATTATTAGAAAGTGATTAAGTTTGTGTTTAGAAGAAGAGAGTACAGAGATTACACAAATCATATGGGAATTTTCACACATGGTTTGGAACTTAGGGAAATTAATCACTGACTCCAAATAGAAAGTTATGATAAAAGTCTGTATCACCAGGCAGAGTGAATGCAGACATATATTATAGAAGTTACTAATACATAAAACTCTGAGGCTCCAGGTAGAGAACTAAACAGATCGATATATTTTGGGTATTAAGGATAAATAAAAATATGAGGCTCTAGGTAGAAACCTTGACAGATTGTTATATTATGGGCTAGATTCAAGAGAATCAAACAAAAAGATAACTCTACTCTAAACTTTTGTTATTAGAATTATATTTTGCAGAATATACCTACTTGGATTCCTGATCTCAAGGACTTCCAGCTGTGTCCAGTCAAGACAGGCACAGCAGGCTTCAACATTTGCTACATTTTCCCTACCCACTAACCTGCAAGGATATCTCAACATCCACATACAGCCTGAAGAAGTTATTGAAGAGTTGTCCCCCCAATTCCCTGGGGGCTGAAAGTGTTTATTCTTAGGTTGTTCTTTATGAGGAATTTAGAATTGGGCATAATTTAACAGGGAGAAATCGACTAGATAGGTATATACAGTCATAATCTCATTTGACAACTAAGCTAAAATCATATCTTTACTTTGGTACAGAATTCATCTGTTAAAAAAATTTAAAAGTACAAGGTTTAGAGCCAATCCTTCTATTGGTGCTGTTACAAACTTCTGAGTTGATTTTACATGTGAGTTAAGGGCCAAATAAAAAATTCGTGGCTCTGAGTTTGTTAGAGTGCTTTCAAGATAATATATTAAGATAGATAATGGACAACAGTCCAGATAACCTTTTATAGATAAATGGTTTCAAAAATTCAGAAATCCACAAAATATGAGATTTAAAGTTATTTACCTTCTATTGAGACATATCTACTCCTAACAGCTCCCCTTTGGTGGATTTGATGGAGAAATCGAACATCTCTACCTCTAGGTGAAGCAATACTTTGTGGCTAGGCAGCCACAAGGCAGGAACTCCCTATTTCAACTACAGACTAATACTGTCTGTCCACAAAGGGATACCTTATGCAGAATATTCGACTGATAATTTTGCCAAGCCAGAATTATCATCCCTTCAAGATTTCTGCATTTCAGTAGTCTATCCAGTTGATTTTCGGTCAGAAGGCTGAAGACTTGTGCTCACATGTTGCTAAGAGAGGACTGTGCTAGTCGAGATTTGTCTCTACAACCTCTCAGTTCTAGAAGCAAAATTAGGCTTTTTATATTTATAGATAATTGGTCATTCTCAAATTTCTGATGGGGTTGAAGACTGATTATAGTCTTATAGCCTATCAGGGTGTTTAACTTTGTAAATACATATTTTATAAGATAGTTATCAAATAGTATGCAAGCCAGCCAGAATATAACATAGGTTTTAAGCCTTTCTTAAGATGGAATGGATAACTAAATGTTGTGTTTAACTGGTAAAATGTTGGACTGTGTATTATGTATATTTTTTCCTTTTAATTACAAAATGATAATAGTTGTGCTCAGTTTATATATGAGAGAAAAGATTTTTTTTTATTTAGACAGAAAAGGTGAGATGTAAGATGATGTCATTATGCAGGTGGAGGCAGGTACAAGATAGAATGAGGCCTGTCCTTGGATGAGAAGGAAGGATGAGTGGGAGAAAAAAATTAGAGAGAGGAGGAGACTGAAGTAAGGAAGAGAAAAGCAGTGGAGAAAATATGGAGGTGGATGTTAAGATTTCTCTCTACACATCTACAAGTTGTTATGAATGTCCTTAAGGGATAGATGTGTAAGAGCTTTGTATGTATTGGTGGTCAATTACATATTATCAATTGGATCAGAGGTTATTGTGTTGAGTGTTCTTTCATGCAGTGACTTGATTGAATTTAAGAGAGTTTGTGGTGGCTGGAGACATGGGTCCGCCACGGAATTGAGATGTGTGTTTTTGGCAATAGTGGCAACCTGCCTTGGAAATGAGATGGGTAGAGAGATTGTTACCAGGCTCAGAGAGAAGACATTGACAGTGTGATATGGGATAGAGCAAGTAGGTGAGAGGCTTTGCTGACTGAGATGAAGATAACTACCAGATATCTCGGGGCACTGTGGTGCGGGATCTAGTGCAGGGAAAATAGACAGATACTTTTATAATTTTAGAGCAGCACATTTATGAGGTACACATGATGAAGCTGGGTCTAGTTGTCAATATGAACTTGGGTGTGACCTTAATTCTAGCATGCTGCTAGTTTTCTGTTGATTCGGAAAACATCTGGGACTAGTAGTTCGAAGGAATACATATTTTCTATGGCTTATTGTTTCAGAAGTGTCAAAATTCAGAGAATTTACTGTTACAACAGTGTAATATGGGAAAATATTACTCATTTTTACTTTATGCTCTTAGCACCCAATCATCTTTCACAGTAGTTCTGTGAGTTAGGAAGAAAGACTTTAATTTGGGGGTATATTCCAGTGGGAAATTACAAATTTCGTACTAGGTAACTTGCCAGAACTGAAGTAAATTCCTCAGATAAATCAATCAATATAACCAGAAGTTGGACTAAATACACGTTTAGAAATTTCAATCCAACACAATAGCAGAAGTCATCTGGATCAGGACACTTCTGGTTTCTACCTGTGCCTGGAACTGTGTTGCTCCGACAGCTAACTGTACCCAAATTCTGTGGGGGATTTGGTAAAGATCTTTACCAATCCTATATCTCATAGAGGGCTAGTATTCAATATACACAAAGAACTCAAGAAGTTAGACTTCAGAGAGCCAAATAACCCTATTCAAAATGGGGTACAGAGCTAAACAAAGAATTCTTAGCTGAGAAACATGGAATGGCTGAGAAGTACCTAAAGAAATTTTCAACATCCTTAGCCATCTGGGAAATAAAAATCAAAACACCAAACACCAGTCAGGATGGCTAAGATCAAAATCTCAGGTGACAACAGATGCTGTTGAGGGTGTGGAGAAAGAGGAACACTCCTCCATTGTTGGTGGGATTATAAGTTTGTACAAAATCTCTGGAAATTAGTCTGCAGAAAATTGGACATTGTTCTACCTTTGGACCCACCTATACCACTCCTGGGCATATACCCAAATGATGTTCCAATATACAACAAAGACCCATGCTCCACTATGTTCGTAGAAGCCTCATTTGTAATAGCCAGAAGCGGGAAACAACCTAGATGCCCTTCAACAGAGGAATAGATATAGAAAATTTGCTACATCTACACAATGTATACCACTCAGCTATCAAAAGCAATGACATTATGAAATTCAAAGGCAAATGGATAGAACTATAAAATATCACCCTCAGCAAGTTAAATCAATCCAATCCAATGGTATGCACTCAAGGATAAGTGGATATTAGCCCAAAAGCTCAAATTTCCCAAGACATAATCCACAGACCACATGAAGCTCAAGAAGACAGATGACCCAAGTATGAATGCTTCAGTCCTTCTTAAAAGGGGAAACAAAAATATTCATAGGAGGAGATATGGAGACAAATTTTGAAGCAGAGAATGAAAGAATGGCCAGTCAGATTCAGCCCCACCTTGGGACCCAGCCCATATATTTACAGCTTCCAAAACTAGACAATATTGATAAAGCCAAGAAGGGCATGCTGACAGGAGCCTGATATAGCTGTCTCCTGAGAGGCTCAACCAAAGTGTGACAAATACAGAGTTGACTGGTAGCAACAAGCTATTGAACTGTAATGGGGTCCCTGTTTGAGGAATTATAGAAAGGATTGAAGAAACTGAAGGGGCTTGCAACCCCTTAAGAAGAATAATACTAACCAACCAGAATTCCAAGGGACTGAACCACTACCCAAAGACTACACGTGGACAGATCCATGACTCCAGGTGTATATGTAGCAGAGGATGGACTTGTTGGGCACCAATGGGAGCTGCCAAGGGTGGACCAACCAGTGTATGAGACTATCAGGGAGGGGACTCAGGAAGGGAGATGGTTGCAGAGGGAGATTTCCTATATAGAAGAAGGAGAGGGAGGTGGGATAGGGGTCTTATGAATTGAAAAACAGGGAAGGGAATAGCATTTGAAATGTAGGTAAAAATATCCAATTTGAAAAAAAAGAAATTTCAATCTGAATCACTGGCACTCCTATACCATTTGGTACCTGTAGAAAGACAGATTATCATGACAGGGAAACATCATGAAAGCATAATATGGTTGGAACAAAAATAAAAAGATTAAGCAAGGACACATTATCCATTAAAGCCATATCCCCCTTCAATGTAATCATGTGTGTTGATCTTGCCTTTATTAAGATAATACTGTATGTATTGAGAAAGTTGTATTTATATAGTTAGAAAGGTGTTTTTGTGTTTGTGTGTATGTGTGTTGAGAGAGAGAGAGAAAGAGAGAGAGAGACAGAGACAGAGACAGAGACAGAGACAGAGAGAAAGAGAAGGAAAGAGAACAGGTAAATAATGTTTATGAATTTTGGAATGGGAGCAGAGAAAGGATGAAATTGATGTAATCATATATTAATGTTATTAAAAGTAAAAACTTTATAAAGTTCTAAAATCATTAAAAAGACTCATTTTATTACTCATATTAATAGCAGTGATGGTGTAATGAGGATATTTTAAAAGTTCAGCTTCTGTAACATTAGATGATATAAAACCTAACCAAATTGGACAGCCTGTGTCTGGACTTGAAATGATCAATTTTTCTTCATGAACAAAGAAGGAAATGAAGATAAACAGCCACTTAGGAATCATGAGCAAGAAGTAATCAGAGTCTGTAAATAATCCTGCTTCTCCTGAGAAAGGAAACAAGGTTCCCTGGAAAAGAACAAGAAGGCAAGGGATGTGTGGGTGCATATGAATTGCTTGTATTCTATATATCAAACCCATAATCACAGTACAAAATAATGCACCTATGTTTGGGAGAGAGTTTTTCAAACAGCAAGGGTCTGTTGAGGTCATTCGAATGGATCCTAATCCAATGTGACTGGTTTCCTTTTCATAAATGGACAATATCCACAAAGACAGGATAAGATAAGATTGTATGAAGACAGATAGAAAAAATGCAGTTTATATCAGAAGAGGAAGAACAGAAGAAAATAGTTTTGTGAAGACCTTGACCCTGAAGTTCCACACTCCAGAACTGTGAGGAACTGGATGTTTGTGGTTTTGGCCACTATCCTGTTGCAAGCTTAACATTAGAACACAGACAAATTAGTGGTGCAGCCTCTCTAAGAAGCAGTGCTCAGTGAGAAGATTGATATGAAACGAGAAAGGAACTAGAGGCCAGACAACAAAATGAGGAAGCTAACTGACAAAGAATGATGGCTGAGCATTACCGGAAACACTGCACCACAAGCCATGTCACTAACCTGCATACCAGCCCTGATGTGGCAGGTGGTTAGCAGATGGTGCTGAGTTTGGAGACATGCAGCCCCAGCCACTACTTTGGAACTGACTCACTGGGTGCAATATACCTCAGAATGAAAATAATTTAAATGCTGTTTTGTCAGCTGAAACATTAGAAAAATTTAATTATTGTCCTTGAAACATTTTCTGAAAGAATGGTTCTGGTTAAATATTGCAATTATGGACTCAATGAGCAGTAAACAGGATTCTGCCTCTAGAAAATAATGTTCTGATTTTCTCATCAGTGGTATTTGTAGTGTTTTTCTTGAGTACTTGACTCTTATTAGCAGGGGTAGCTAAAGACATAAAGATGACTGTACACCAGGGAAAAGCTGACCTGTGAATTCTAGCATGAAGGACAGTGGCCAAGAGCCAAGGTCAATAGTAATGGGAGCTAAGGAGTTTGTTTAGCTGGTAAAATCTCAAGTTCTGATCTGCAAGAGAAAATAGTGATAAAGACAGGTAGATAGATAAGTGAAATAGAATTGAAGATCCAGAAATGAATCCACACTCCTATGGTCTCTTGAATTTTGACAAAGGAGCCAAAACCGTCCAATGGAAAAAAGATAACATTTCAGCAAATGGTGCTGGTTCAACTGGAGGTCAACATGTAGAAGAATGCATATCGATCCATTTTTATCACCCTGTACAAAGAATAAGTTCAAGTGAATCAAGGTTGTCTACATCAAACCAGATACACTCAAACTAATAGAAGAAAAAGTGGCATTTCGAACACATGGGCACTGGAGAAATTCCCTGAACAAAACACCAATGGCTTATGCTCTAAGAGCAAGAATTGACAAATGGGATTTCATAATACTACAAAGCTTCTATAAGGCAAAGGACACGGTTGTTAGGACAAAACGACAACCTACACATTGGGAAAAGATATTTAATAATCCTACAAATGATAGAGGACTCATATCCAAAATATACAAAGAACTTATGAAGTTAGACTGCAGGGTGACAAATAACCCTATTAAAAATAAGGTTCAGAGCTAAACAATGAATTCACAGCTGAGGAATATCGAATGGCTGAGAAGCACCTAAAGAAATGTTCAACATCTTTAGTCTTAAGGGAAATGCAAATCAAAACAACTCTGAGATTTCACCTCACACCAGTGAGAATGGCTAAGATCAAAAACTCAGGTGACAGCAAATGCCGGTGAGGATGTGGAGAAAGAGGAATACTCCTCCATTGTTGGTGGGATTGCAGACTGGTACAACCATTCTGGAAATCAGTCTGGAGGTTCCTCAGAAAATTGGACATTGAACTACCTGGTGACCAAGCTATACCTCTCTTGGGCATATACCCAAAAGATGACCCAACATATAGCAAAGACACATGTTCCACTATGTTCACAGCAGCCTTATTTATAATAGCCAGAAGCTGAAAAGAACCCAGATGCCCTTCAACAGAGGAATGGATACAGAAAATGTGGTACAACTACACAATGGAATACTACACAACTATCAAAAAAATGACCTTATGAATTTTATTGCAAAATGGATAGAACTGGAAAATATCATCCTGAGTGAGGTAACCCAATCACAGAAAAACACACATGGTATGCATTCACTGATAAGTGGATATTAGCCCAAATGCTCAAATTACCCAAGATGCACAGAACACATGAAACTCAAGAAGGATGACCAAACTGCAGATGCTTCACTCCTCCTTTAAAAGGGGAACAAGAATACCATTGGGAGGGGATAGGGAGGCAAAGTTTAGAAGAGAGGCAGAAGAAACACCCACTCAGAGCTTGCCCCACATGTGTCCCATACATATGCAGCCGCCCAATTAGATACGATGGATGAAGCAAAGAGGTGCAGGCTGACAGGAACCGAACGTAGATCTTTCCTGAGAGACACAACCAGAATATAGCAAATACATAGGCGAATGCCAGCAGCAAACCACTGAATTGAGAACGGGACCCCTGTTGAAGGATTCAAAGCAATGGCTGAAAGAGATTTAAGGGGCTTTAGACCGCATATGAACAACAATACCAACCAACTTGTACTTCCAGGGACTAAGCAACTATCTAAAGACTACAGGGGCTGAATCTCGGCTCTACCTGCATAGGTAGCAATGAATAGTGTACTAAGTGCACCAGGGGAAGAGGAAGCCTATGGTACTACCAAGACTGAACAGTTAATGGGATTGTTGGTGGAAAGGCGGTAATGGGGGGAGAATGGGAAGGGAACACCCATTTAGAGGGGGAAGGTGAGGGTTTAGGGGGATGTTGGCCTGTAAACTGGGAAAGTGATTAACAATCATAATGTACATAAGAAATACTCAATTTAATATTGATGGAGAAAAAAAAAAGATCAGGCACTCAAGGTCCATAATTATAATCATAAAACGAATATACAGCAAACCAGTAGCTAACAATGAACTATATGGGAAAAAAAAAAAACTTGAAGCCATCCCACTAAAATCAGAGACTAGAAAAGGCTGCTATCTCTCTCCCTACTTATTCAATATAGTACTCGAAGTCTGAGCCAGAGCAGTGAGGCAATGAATATAGGTCAAAGGGATACAAATATGAAAAAGAAGAAGTCAAAATTTCACTATTTGAAGATCATATAATATTGTACTAAAGTGACCCCAAAAGTTCCATCAGAGAACTCCTAATCCTGATAAACAACTTCAGCAAAATGGCTCAGTATAAAATTAACTCAAACAAATCAATACCCTTCCGCTACTCAAAGGATAAACAGTCTGAGGAAGAAGTTAGGGAAATGACAACCTTCACCATATTCCCAAATAACATAACATACCTCAGTGTGACTCTAAACAAGCCAGCAAACATCTGAATTACAATAACATCAAGTCTGTGAAGAAAGAATTCAAAGAAGACCTCAGAAGATGGAAAGATATACCTTCTTCTCATCACCTCATGGTAACTTCTCCAAAATTGACCAGATACTCGATCACAAAACAGGTTTCAACAAATACAAGAAGATTGAAATAATCCCATGCATCCTATCAGATCATGACAGACTAAGGCTTCAATAATAACAATAAGAACAGAAAGCCCACATGTACATAGAAGTTGAACAATGCTCTACTCAATGATAACTATGTCAAGAAAGAAATAAAGAAAGGAATTAAAGACCTCTTACACTTTAATGAAAATGAAAGTACAGCATAATCAAACTTATGAGACACAATGAAAGTGGTGCTAAGAGGAAAACTCATAGCTCAGAGTTTTTGCAAAATGAAACAAGAGAAAGCTAACATCATCAGCATGGCTGCAAACCTAAAAGTTCTAGAACATAAAGAAGCAAATACACCCAATAGGAGTAGAAAACAGGAAATAATTAAAATCAGAGCTGAAATCAATCAAGTAGAAACAAAAAGGAACCTACAAAGAATCAACAAATCAAGGAGCTGGTTCTTTGAGAAAATCAACAAGATAGATAAACCCTTAGCTAGATTAATCAAAGGGCACAGAGAATATCCAAAATAACAAAATCAGAAATGAAAAAGCAGACATAACAACAAAAACTGAGGAAATTCAAAAAATCATCAGATCCTACTACAAAAGCCTATATTAAACAAAACTGTAAAATCTGGAGGAAATGGACAATTTCCTAGACAGATACCAGGTTCCAAAGATAAATAAGCAACAGATAAAGAATCTAAACAACCCCATGAATCCTAAAGAGTTAGAAGCAGTTATTAAAAGTCTCCCAACCAAAAAGAGCACAGGACCAGGTGTGTTTAGTGCAGAATTCTCAGACCTTCATACAAGACCTCCTATGAATATTGTCCAAACAATTCTACAAAATAGAATTCCTTCTATGAAGCCACAGTCACTCTTCTACCTAAACCACAAAATGACTCAACAAAGAAAGACAATTTCATACCAGTTTCCCTTATAAATATTGATGCAAAACTACTCCATAAAATTCTTGCAAACTGAATCCAAAAACACGTCAAAATGATCATCCATCATGATCAAATAGGCTTCATCTCAGGGATGCAGCACTACTTCTATACACAGAAATTCATCAACATAATCCATTCTATAAACAAACTCAATGGTAAAAAACCACATGATCACTTCATTATATTCTGAGGATACATTTGACAAAATTCAACACGACTTTATGATAAAAATCCTGGAAAGAACAGGAATTCAAGGCCCATACCTATACATAGTAAAAGCAATATACAACAAACAAGTAGCTAACATCAAACTAATTGGAGAGAAATTTGAAGAAATCCCACTTAAAATCAGGGAGCACAAAAGGTTGCCTACTCTCCCCCTACTTTTTCAGTGTGACTTTAACCAAACAAGTGAAAGATTTGTATCATTAGAACTTCAAGTCTCTGAAGAAAGAAATTCAAGATCTCAGAAGATAGAAAGATCTCCCATGCTCATGAATTGTCAATATTAATAAAGTAAAATGGTCACTTTGCCAAAAGCAATCTACGGTTTCAATGCATTCCCCATAAAAATTCAAATTCAATTATTAATAGAGGTAGAGAGAGCAATTTGAAAATTCATTTAGAATAACAAAAAAAAGCCCCACAACATAGCAAAAATTATCCTTGACAATAAAATAATTTCTGGAGAAATCACCATCCATCACCTCAAGCAGGATTAATGAGCAATAGTGATAAATAAAACTGTCTAGTATTTACCGAATTCCTTCTATGAAGCCACAGTTATTCTTATACCTAAACCACACAAAGACCCAACAAAGAAAGAGAACTTCAGACCAATTTCCCTTATGAATGTTGACGCAAAAATACTCAATAAAATTCTGGCAAACCGAATCCAAGAGCACATCAAAACAATCATCCACCATGATCAAGTAGGCTTCATCCCAGGCATGCAGGGATGGTTTAATATACGGAAAACCATCAACGTGATCCATTATGTAAACAAACTGAAAGAACAAAAATACATGATCATTTAATTAGATGCTGAGAAAGCATTTGACAAAATTCAACACCCCTTCATGATAAAAGTCCTGGAAAGAATAGGAATTCAAGGCCCATACCTAAACATAGTAAAAGCCATATACAGCAAACCAGTTGCTAACATTAAACTAAATGGAGAGAAACTTGAAGCAATCCCACTAAAATCAGGGACTAGACAAGGCTGCCCACTCTCTCCCTACTTATTCAATATAGTTGTTGAAGTTCTAGCCAGAGCAATCAGACAACAAAAGGAGGTCAAGGGATACAGATCGGAAAAGAAGATGTCAAAATATCACTATTTGCAGATGATATGATAGTATATTTAAGTGATCCCAAAAGTTCCACCAGAGAACTACTAAAGCTGATAAACAACTTCAGCAAAGTGGCTGGGTATAAAATTAACTCAAATAAATCAGTAGCCTTCCTCTACATAAAAGAGAAACAAGCCGAGAAAGAAATTAGGGAAACGACACCCTTCATAATAGACCCAAATAATATAAAGTAACTTGGTGTGACTTTAACCAAGCAAGTAAAAAATTTGTACAATAAGAACTTCAAGACACTGAAGAAAGATATTGAAGAAGACCTCAGAAGATGTAAAGATCTCCCATGCTCATGGATTGGCAGGATTAATATAGTAAAAATGGCCATTTTACCAAAAGCGATCTACAGATTCAATGCAATGCCCATCAAAATACCAATCCAATTCTTCAAAGAGTTAGATAGAACAATTTGCAAATACATCTGGAATAACAAAAAACCCAGAATAGCTAAAACTATCCTCAACAATAAAAGGACTTCAGGGGGAATCACTATCCCTGAACTCAAGCAGTATTACAGAGCAATAGTGATAAAAACTGCATGGTGTTGGTACAGAGACAGACAAATAGACCAATGGAATAGAATTGAAGACCCAGAAATGAACCCACACACCTATGGTCTCTTGATTTTTGACAAAGGAGCCAAAACCATCCAATGGAAAAAAGATAGCATTTTCAGCAAATGGTGCTGGTTCAACTGGAGGTCAACATGTAGAAGAATGCAGATCGATCCATGCTTATCACCCTGTACAAAGCTTAAGTCCAAGTGGATCAAGGACCTCCACATCAAACCAGACACACTCAAACTAATAGAAGAAAAACTAGGGAAGCATCTGGAACACATGGGCAATGAAAAAAATTTCCTGAACAAAACACCAATAGCTTATGCTCTAAGATCAAGAATCGACAAATGGGATCTCATAAAACTGCAAAGCTCTTGTAAGGCAAAGGACACTGTGGTTAGGACAAAATGGCAAGCAACAGATTGGGAAAAGATCTTCACCAAGCCTACAACAGATAGAGGCCTTATATCCAAAATATACAAAGAACTCAAGAAGTTAGACTGCAGGGAGACAAATAACCCTATTAAAAAATGGGGTTCAGAGCTAAACAAACAATTCACAGCTGAGGAATGCTGAATGGCTGAGAAACACCTAAAGAAATGTTCAACATCTTTAGTCATAAGGGAAATGCAAATCAAAACAACCCTGAGATTTCACCTCACACCAGTGAGAATGGCTAAGATCAAAAACTCAGGTGACAGCAAATGCTGGCGAGGATGCGGAGAAAGAGGAACACTCCTCCATTGTTGGTGGGGTTGCATACTGGTACAACCATTCTGGAAATCAGTCTGGAGGTTCCTCAGAAAATTGGACATTGAACTGCCTGAGGATCCAGCTATACCTCTCTTGGGCATATACCCAAAAGATGCCCCAACATATAAAAAAGACACATGCTCCACTATGTTCATAGCAGCCTTATTTATAATAGCCAGAAGCTGGAAAGAACCCAGATGCCCTTCAACGGAGGAATGAATACAGAAAATGTGGTACATCTACACAACGGAATATTACTCAGATATCAAAAACAATGACTTTATGAAATTCGTAGGCAAATGGTTGGAACTGGAAAATATCATCCTGAGTGAGCTAACCCAATCACAGAAAGACATACATGGTATGCACTCATTGATAAGTGGCTATTAGCCCAAATGCTTGAATTACCCTAGATGCCTAGAATAAATGAAACTCAAGACGGGTGATAAAAATGTGAATGCTTCACTCCTTCTTTGAAACGGGAAAAAGAATATCCTTGTCAGGGAAGAGAGAGGCAAAGATTAAAACAGAGACTGAAGGAACTCCCATTCAGAGCCTGCCTCACATGTGGCCCATACATATACAGCCACCCAATTAGACAAGATGGATGAAGCAAAGAAGTGCAGACCAACAGGAGCCGGATGTAGATTTCTCCTGTGAGACACAGCCAGAATACAGCAAATACAGAGGCGAATGCCAGCAGCAAACCACTGAACTGAGAATAGGACCCCCGTTGAAGGAATCAGAGAAAGAACTGGAAGAGCTTGAAGGGGCTCTAGACCCCATATGTACAACAATGCCAAGCAACCAGAGCTTCCAGGGACTAAGCCACCTTAGTAAGGGTGGGAACATCCCCATAAGGGATGGGAATACCCTTAAGGAAGGGGAGGAGGGAGAGGGATGTTTGCCCAGAAACTGGGAAAGGGAATAACCCTCGAAATGTATATAAGAAATACTCAAGTTAATTAAAAAAAAAACATATTAAGCTTCCTTGCTGAGAATCTACAAAATGACTTGCTTGGAGTCTGTCCTAGTTTGAGTTTGATTGCTGGGAAGAGGCAATTTGACCACAGAGACTCTTACAAAGAAAAACATTTAATTTGGTGATAGCTTATAGTTTCAGATATTTAGTCCATTATCATTGTGTCAGGAAGCATGGCATCTGTCTTTGGGAAACAACAAAGAGCAGTAGCAATAGGCTGACTACTTTTGGTGTCTTGAACAACCCTTATCAACAACTGAAAAGGGGATATCCATATCTCATATTAGCAATTTTCTTAGGTGGTTTTGACCCTTTAAGGGAAAAATCTTAGCCCAGGTAAGAAAAACTTTTCATTTAATCTCTCTCTCTCTCTCTCTCTCTCTCTCTCTCTCTCTCTCTCTCTCTCTCCATATATATATATATATATATATATACATATATATATATGTACATATACATATATACATACATGTACATATATATATATATATATATATATATATGTATATATATATATATATATACACACATATACATAGGAGTGAGGGGGCATAACCTGATTATTTCTTGGTGGGATGCCCTGAATGTTCCTTGTTTGGCTTGCCTGATGGAGGATGGCAGAGCTGGTGACAGACAATGGAGATTAAATGATAGGCTGCAAGTAGCTCAGGGCACCTAGGCATGATGTGGGTGGACAGGCATGGGCATGGGAGTGAAGGATCTAATCTTGTTGGTCATTGTTTGGCATGTATATATGTATATGTGTATATGTATATGTATATAGAGAGAATTGTGTATACTAGAAGTTTCATATAATTAAAAGTGTCTTGATTAATAAAATTTCTAAATGTTCTTTCCATTATTTTACCATCCTCCATTAATTGTCAGCATTTAAAGAGATAACCTGAATTTTTCTTTTTCCTGAGGTCACCTGTACCTTGTTCTTTCCTTCTTTGTAACTACCTAAAACTCCCACTCAGGTAATAGCCACATTTAATTTCCTTGTTTTAGCAGTTTCTCCAGAATATGTTCAGAAATTTGTATACCTGGTGCTAAGAGACTTAGGTGAAAGAGAGTATGCAATGTTTGTCTTCCTGGTTCTGGATTGCTTCATTAGATATCATATTTTATTCCACCCATCTCCCTGCACATTATTTTTTTACAACTAAATAGTATTTTGTATTGTTGATGTACTACATTTTTAATATTCATTAAACAATTTAAAGGCAAAAAAACTGTATAGTATTAGTACAACGACAGGCAGGCTCATCAGTGTAATAAAATTGAAGATCCAGAAATGAACCCACACATCTCTGGACACTTGATCTTTGACCAAAAAGCTACAATCATCCAATGGGGGAAAAGATAGCATTTTCAACAAATGGTGCTGGATTAACTGGAGGTCATCCTTTAGAAGAATGCAAATTGATCCATTCGTATTGCCCTGTACAAAGCTCAACTCTAAGTGGATCAAAGACCTCCAAATCAAACCAGATACATTAAAACTAATGTTTCTAAAACTAATAGAAGAAAGAGTGGGGAAGGGTCTCAGTTACATGGATACTGGGGAAATTTTCCTGCACACCAATGGCTTATGCTTTAAGATCAAGAATCAATAAATAGGACCTCATAAAACTGCAAAGTTTCTGTGAGGCAAAGGACACTGTCATTAGGACAAAATGGCAACCATCAGACTGGGAAAAGTTCTTTATGGGTCCTATATCTGATAGAGGGCTAATATCCAAAATATACACAGGACTCAAGAAGTTAGACTCCAGAGAGATAAATAGCCCTATTAAAAAATGATGTTCCGAACTAAAGAATTGTCAACTGAGGAATATTGAATGGCTGTGAAGTACCTAAAGAAATGTTCAGCATCCTTAGTCATCAGGGAAATGCATATCAATACAACATTGAGATTCCACATCACACCAGCCAGAATGGTTAAGATAAAAAACTCAGGGGACAGCAGATACTGTTGAGGATGTGGAGAAAGAAGAATACTTCTCCATTGCTGGTGAGATTGCACCCTGGTACAACCTCTCTGAAAATCAGTCTGGAGGTCCCTTAGAAAATTGGACATTCAACTACCTGAGGACACAGCTATGCCTCTCCTGGGCATAAACCTGAAAGAGGGTACAACATACAGCAATGATGAATGCTCCACTATGTTCATAGCAGCCTTATTTATAATAACGAGAAGCTGGAAAGAATCCAGATGCCCTGCAACAGAGGAATGGCAACAGAAAATGTAGTACATCTACACAATGGAGTACTACTCAGCTATCAAAATTAATGACTTCATGCAATTCATAGGCAAATGTATCGAACTAGAAAATATCATTCTGAGTGAGGTGACCCAATCCCAGGAAAACGCACATGGGATGCATTCACTGATAAGTGGATATTATCCCAAAAGCTCGAATTACTCAAGCTGTAATCCACAGACCACATGAAGCTCAAGAAAAATGATGACCAAAATGAAGGTGCTTCAGTCCTTCCTAAAGAGAGAACAAAAATATCCATAGGAAGTCATTTGGAGTCAAAGTTTAGAGCAGAGAGTCAGAGACTGAAAGAATGGCCATTCAGAGCCTGCCCTGCCCCATATGTGATATATATATATATCTCAAAACACTAGATAAGATTGATGAAGTTAAAATGCTGACAGGAACTGCAATGCCATGGGGGTGGGATGTCGGGGTGGATAGTGAGGGGAACACCTTCATAGAAGAAGAGAAGGGAGATGGGATAGGGGGCTTATGTCTGGGAAACTGGGAAAGGGAATAACATTTGAAATATAAGTAAAATAATATCCACCAAAAAAAAAAACCCAAACACAAAGAAAACAATACAAGAAATGCAGAACCTGATAAACAGAAAGAGAGGGATACTCTTGAATTAATTGGCATAGAATATACTTTCCAAAACAGTCCAGTGATTATGCAGGCAATAAGGTCAAGAATCACTACATGGGACCTCATAAAACTAAAAGGGTTTTGAAGACAAAAACAGCCATCAATAGGACAAAGCAGCAGCCGTACCTAATGTGAAGATTTTCACCAACTATACATCTGACATGGGTTAATTTCCAAAATATATAAAGCAAAATTGGACCTTCATTTAATCTTTGCTCAAAGGTCCTCTTACATAAAGGCAGCTGTACAGTTCTTTTACCCACCAATAACACACATGTTCATATAACAGCTCCTGGTTCATAATGAGTATATTTCCATTATATATGAATTGCTCTGTATAACATTATTCATGTCACTGAAGTACATTTTAAATTAATGATTATGTGGAACTTGTGAGAAACTCAGTTTCTATATATATAGACCCTTGTGAAAAGAAAGCATTTTTCACATAGTGAGAAAGCCGAAGAAGTCCAGGAGAAGAAAAACAAATTCTCCCTCAGTCCTCTCTCCACATTATCCCATGATGGAATTGGAGAAAGCTCATAGGAGAGATCAGTGTATCTGAGTAGAGTTATATTGAAGCCATGATTGCAGTCAGACTACCTAAAATTGAACCATAGCTCTAGTCATTGTTATTAAGGGACTTTGAAGTTCTTTGTGTCTCTTAGTTTATGATCTAAGATGTACCTAGAATACATACCAATGTAAGGCAGAGCTATAAAGTGCTTTCTTAATGCATGCCACATGGTGTTTATGAGATGCAAAAGTAATAAGTCAATTTTTGAGCCATGTAGATTTGAATCAGATTAGAGTATCAGCATAGAGACAAGTGATGGCAATCAATTTTAGGGGCTCAGTACATAGTTGACTGGCTCCTTTGCAGGACTGCTGTGCTGGTCCTCATTCTATAGGAGCAGATGGTAGATAGAAGTTGCTTATTTAATGATGGGTATTATTCAGAGAGAAACAAAAATAGATGTTTCCTAAGTTTTGCCATTAGAGGCCTATTTCAAATGACCTATTCCTAATGATACCTGCTAATATTATATCATCTCCCCAAATCCTACTGTAAGCTGCTTCCAAGGATTACAAAACACGACATTAAAATCAAAGTGTAGCTGAACTGAGAATAGGACCCCCTTTGAAGGAATCAGAGAAAGAACTGGAAAAGCTTGAAGGGGCTCGAGACCCCATATGTACAACAATGCCAAGCAACCAGAGCTTCCAGGGACTAAGCCAATACCTAAAGACTATACATGAACTGACCCTGGACTCTGACCTCATAGATAGCAGTTAATATCCTAGTAAGAGCACCAGTGGAAGGGGAAGCCCTGGGTCCTGCTAAGACTGAACCCCCAGTGAACTACACTGTTGGGGGGAGGGCGGCAATGGGGGAAGGGTTGGGAGGGGAACACCCATAAGGAAGGGGAAGGGGGAGGGGGATGTTTGCTCAGAAACCGGGAAAGGGAATAACACTCGAAATGTATATAAGAAATACTCAAGTTAATAAAAAAAAAAATCAAAGTGTAGAATCTATGATTGATGTCTTCCTACCATCCAAATTATTAGTAATATAATTTCTGAAGAGAAGTTTTATACTTTCATGACTTTATAGTTTTACATTTTCTAGTTTTATAACTTATGATCTCACATTAGTCCATTTAATATTAGAGATATGCAAAGGCAGATTAATTGCAGTAGGAATATAATGCAAAAGCACAGAGTGACCACAGCAACGTTACAAACAGAGAAGAAAATTGATTAGGAATCCACAGTCCCCATAAAAGGCATGCACCATGCAAGCTCAGTCCTTTTCACTCTGTCCACTTAAAGGTCTCACAGTTATTCTAGTAAATCAACTCTAGGGACCCAGCTATTAAATAAAACTCGTGGCACACTAGAAAACTTACCCAAACCATTGCATTTGTTTTCTCCATGCAGAAACTCCTCATTTTTTCTCAACAGTGAAAGGGGAATTCTAAGACAGTAATTTACAGAAGTTCAGTCATGATAAAGTTATTTTAACAATATGAAAGTTTGCTTATTGTAAGCGATTAGGGAAGTTTCAAGAGTAAGGAGAGAAGAAGTAGGTGGAGAACACTACAGGGTGAAACTGAACCTGAAAGTATGGTCTAATGCCAATATTATGCAAATTAAACTGTTGATTTAAGAAACAATAAATATTTTAAAAGTTATTTCTTCCTGTGAGTACTCTGATGCACACACATATAAAAAACACTATAGCATTTATATAAGATATGTAATCTGTGCCCTTCCATGCTATTCCATAAGATCGTTTTAAGGACTTGAAATGTCAACAGTGTAAATGTTGGCAAAGTATATCCAGCAAGAGAAAGCAAGATATTTTTATGAGAATATGAATATAAAAATAAGTTTTGACTGTTGTCATCCAATGGTTATTTCTGGTTTTCAACTTGATTTTAATGGAAAAAAATCCTTGGAAATAAGTAAACCACACATCTGACTATTACTGTGTTTCATGAATTCATAAATCATGTTGGAGAGCAAGGAGCTAAGAAAGGACTTTTTATCCTTTTAAAGAGAGGACCATTAAAATTCATCATATAAAGGCAAAGGAGTAATTATTTCTGTCTGATTTGATGTACTTTTATTCTTTCTCCAATTATTAACAAAAAGCCTAATAGCTTGCTGTAGTTAAAATGCAGAAGCAATAATGGCGATGGTGCTGAGTAATGAAATTAGTCAATATGAGGAAATGATTTCAATCCCCCAACCCAAAACAGACGTAAGGAAAGAACAAATGAAGGGAAGCATAAGACAATAATTCTTAAAATGGCTATCCTAAATTAAAGTCTGACATTTTTTTTCTGCATAGGAAAGGTTACAGTAGACACTTCCTCTATGTGACTCATAATCTATCCAAACAAGTCAACAGAAAAATAAAATATGGGCAAAGCTACGCTGACATCACAACTCTCTGTAGCCAGTTCCCATGGGAAGAAAGCTGAGTTCTCAGAAGTGTGGGCAATTCTGAGACCTCAGAGAAGATGACTACTTCTGATCACAATCCTGGATCAAGAGGAACCTTCCTGGAACTTTCTAGACACAGGAACCTAGAAGCACCAGGATCTTTCTAGTGTCTGCCTGTGCCCTGAGCTAAAAGCCAGTTTCTAGGAGTGCTGACACACGTGAAAGCAGAGGTAAGACCATGACTTGTGCTCCAAAGAACTCTCCTGGAGCCCTCAGGACACAGGAACCCAGGAGCAATATGGGACAAGATCCAGCCTGTTTCTGCCTGTGCTAAGAACTAACCTGGTCCCAGAGTTCTCTGTACCAAGATTCCCTGGAGAGAAAGCAGGACTCTCAGAAGTGCAGAAAATACTGAGAGCACAAGAGAAACCAAAACTTCTGCTCATATTCCTGGCCCAAGAGGAACACGCCTGGAGCACTCTGGAAAGAGGAAGCCAGGAGCAGTCAGGGACAGGATCCTTACCTTTTCCGACTACACCCGGAGCTGACCCTATGACTCAGCTCTCTGTACTCAGATGCCACTGGGAGAAAGCCAGTCTCCAAGAGGGCTGACAAACAGGCTTACAGGAGGGTCAAGCCCCTCTCAGGGAAGGGAAGACAGGTTAACACAAAAAATAGCAAGAGGGCAAGAGGCAAGTGCAAGATCCTAGCAATAGAAGCAAAGTCTTCTTGGAATGGTCACAGTCCTGTTCTCCCACCAAAGGAAACACTGGATATCCCAACACACCAGAAAAAGCAAGATTTGTATTTAAATTCACAAATCAATGATGATGTTAGAGGAATTTAAGAGGGAAAATGTTTCCGTTAAAGAAATACAGGACAACACTGGTAAAGCTGTAGAAACCCTTAAAGAGAAAACATAAAAATCCCTTAAAGAATTACAGGAAAACACAACCAAACAGGTGAAGGAATTGAACCAAAGCATCCAGGAACTAAAAATTGAAATAGAAACAATGAAAATATGACAGCGGAAAAAAACTCCTGGAGATAGAAAAACTAGGAAAGAGATCAGGAGTTGTAGACACAAGCATTGCCAAGAGAATACAAGAGAGAATCTCAGAGGCAAAAGATACCATAGAGAACATTAAAATAACTGTCAGAGAAAATGCAAAAGAAAAAAAGCTCTTAACTCAAAACATCCAGGCAATCCAGGACACAACGAAATGATCAAACCTAAGGATAATAGGTGTAGAAAAGAAAGAACATGGTAGCTGCCCATGCAGAGAGTTGAAAGCCAGGTATTAGGAGTGACTACACACCTATGAGCAGAGGTAAGGCCAACTTTTCTCCTCCAAGTGACCTGCCTGGTGGACTCAGAGCACACAAAGGCAGAAGTCTTCTGGGACCAGGCACTTCCAGTATCTGGCTGTGACCTGAACTTCTGTGATCCCAGCCCACAGATCCCTTCCCTCAAATTCCATGGGAGAGAGAGCTGAACACCCAATCCTGAGACTGCAGGGCAGGACAGACTGCCACTTCTGCCCACCTTTGCCCACATCCATGGCCCAAGAGGAAACTGCATAGTGCCTCTGGACACAGGAATATAGTAGCAGTCAGCTGCAGTGGCCCAGTGGTCGAGATCTGAACCTGGATCTGAAATGAATTAGTCCAAACAGTTTCTTGTACCCAAATCCAGTGGGGGAGGAGAGCTAGACCCTCAGAGTTGCAGACACTCCTGAGAACTCAGAGGAGACTACCCTCTGCCCATTCCCAACTCAAGAGGAAAATGCCTAATGCCATCTGTGTCCCATGCACACAGGGGCTTAGGAGCATTAGGGGAAGGAACCTTCTGGTTGGTTCCCTCACAGAGAGCTGAAAGCCAGCCACCAGTAATGACTAAACGCCTGAGAGCAGAACACTCTGTTCACATAACTGGCTGAAATAAAACAGGAAAAAAGTCTAGAGGAGTGCTGACATACATTCCCACAGGAAGGTTAAGCTACAAAAGACAAGACAAGCTACCACCAGAGATAATCTAATGGGGAGAGGCAAGCTCAGGAACCCAAGGAACAAAATCAAATACCACTACTTGGCATCATCAGAGTCCAGTTCTTCCACAAAAGCAAACCCTGGATATCCAAGCGCAGCAGAAATGCAATGTCTAGATTTAAAATAATATTTTGTCATGATGATGGAGGATCTTAAGGTCATAAAAACTCCCTTAAGTAAAGACAGGAAAACACAAGTAAGCACTTAAAGAGGAAACTAAAATCCCTTAAAGAACTACAGGAAAACACAACCAAAGAGGAGAAGGTAATGAACAAAACCATAAGGAGTTGAAAATGGAAATAGAAACAATAAAGAAAGCACAAAAGGAGACAACCATGGAGATAGAAAGCATAGGGAAGAGAAGAGGAGTCATAGATGCGAGCATCACCAACAGAATATCAGAGATAGAAGAGAGAATCTCAGGAGCAGAAGATACCATAGAAAGCATCGACACAGGTGTCAACGATAATGTAAAACAGAAAAAGCTCCTAGCCCAAAAACTACAGGAAATCCAGGGAACAATGAGAAGATCAAGCCTACGAATAATAGGTATAGAAGAGAGTGAAGGCCACCAACTTAAAGGAGCAGTAAATATATTCAATAAAATCATAGAAGAAAATTCCCCTAACCTAAAGAAAGGGATGTCTATAATTGTACAAGAAGCCTACAGAACTCCAAATAAATTGGATCAGAAAAGAAATTCCTCAGGTCACATAATAGTCAAAACGCCAAATGCACAAAACAAAGAAAGAATATTAAAAGCAGTAAGGGAAAAATGTCAGGTAACATATAGAGGCAGACCTATCAGAATTACTCCAGACTTCTCACCAGAAACTATGAAAGCCAAACGATCCTGGTTAGATGTCATATAGACTCTAAGAGAAAACAAATTGCAGCCCAGATTACTATATCTAGCAAAACTATCAGTTAACACTGAGGGAGAAACCAAGCTATTCTATGACAAAACCAAATTTACACAATATCTTTCTGCAAATCCAGCCCTACAAAGAATAATAAATGGCAAAGCCCAACACGAGGAGGAAACTGCACCCTAGAAAAAGCAAGAAAATAATCTCCTTGGAACAAAACCAAAAGCAGAGAAGCACACAAACATAATCCCACCTCTAAATATGATAAAACAGGAAGCAACATTCACTATTCCTTAATATCTCTCAACATCAATGGACTCAATTCCTCAATAAAAAGACACAGATTAACAGGCAGAATACTTAAAGAGGACCCAGGCTTCTTCTTCCTACCAGAAACACACCTCTGAGAGAAAGACAGAAACTACCCACAGTAAAAGCCTGGAAAAATCACTTTGCAATCAAATGGTCTGAAGAACCAACCTGGAATAGCCATTCTAATAACAAATAAAATCAACTTTCAACCAAAAGTCATCAAAAAAGATAAGGAAGGCACTTCATATTTATCAAAGACAACATCCAGCAGGACGAACTCTCAACCCTAAACATACATGCTCCAAATACAAGGGCACTTACATTCATAAAAGAACCCTTACTGAAGCTCAAAGCACACATTGTACCCCACACAAAAATAGTATGAGATTTCAACACCACACTCTCATCAATGGACAGATCATGGAAACAGAAATTGAAGAAACATAGAGACATTAACAGAACTTATGAACCAAATGGACTTAACAGATATTTATAGACATCCCATCCTAAAAGAAAAGGATATACCTCAGGGGAGATGACTACTTCTGCTCACAATCCTGGATCAAGAGGAAACTGCCTGGAATCATCTAGACACAGGAACCTAGAAGCAGTTAGACCTCCAAACAGTTTGGAGCAGGAGAGACAATCCATCCATCACATAATAGTCAAAATAACAAATGCACAAAACAAAGAATATTAAAAGTAGTAAAGGAAAAAGTAAAGTAACATATAATGTCAGATCTATCAGAATAACACCAGACTTCTCACCAGAGAATATGAAAGACAGAAGATGCTGGGCAGATGTCACACAGAGGCTAAAAGAACAAAATTACCAGCTCAGGCTATTATATCCAACAAAACAATCAGTTAACATAGATGGAGAAAACAAGATATTCTATAACAAAACCAAATTAAATTTACACAATGTCTTTCCACAAACCTAATAACGAAAAGGATAATAGATGAAAAAATCCAACACAAGGAAGAAAATTACACTCTATAAAAGGCAATAAAGTAATCTTACAAACCAAAAAAAAGATAGCCAGACAAGAATAATTACAATTCTAACAACAAAAATAACAAGAAACAACAATCACTGTTCCTTAATATGTATTAACATTAATGGAATCAGTTTTCCAAAAAAAATATAGACTAACAGACTGGATACTTAAAGAGGACCCAGCATTTTGCTGTATGCAGTAAACACACCTCAAAGAAAAAGACAGACACTACCTCAGAGTAAATTGACTTTCAAAGTTATGGAAAAAAAGTTAAGGAATGACATTTCATATTCACCAAAGAAAAATACACCAAGATGAACTCTCATTTCTGAATATGTATGGTCCAAATGCAAGGGTACCTACATTGATAAAAGAAACCTTGCTAAAACTCAAAATACACATTGAACCTCACACAATAAGAGTGGGAAAATTCAGCACCCCACTCTCAGCAATAGATTGATCGTGGAAACAAAAACTGAACAAAGACACAGAGAAACTAACAGAGGTTATGAACCAAATGGTTTAACCAGTATCTATAGAACATTTCATCCTTAAACAAAATAATATACCTTCTCAGGACCTCATGGTACCTTCTCCAAAAGTGAACATATTATCTTGTTCAATAACAACAATAAAGACAGAAAGTCCACATGTAAATGGAAGTTGGACAATGCACTACTCAATGATAATTTAGTTAAGAAAGCCATAAAGAAATTAAAAATTTTACACAATTTAATGAAAATGAAGGCAAAACATTCCCAAACTTATGGGAAACAATGAAAATAGTACAAAGGAAAACTCATAGCTCTGAGTGCCTCCAAAAAGAAACTGGAGAGAGCATAGACTAGCACTGTGACAGTACACCTAAAAGCCTAGAACAAAATGATGCAGACATAATCAAATTTAGGGCTAAAACTAATCAAGTAGACACTAAAAGGACTAAACAAAGAATACACAAAACCAGAAGCTGGTTCTTTGAGAAAAATAAAAAAAGATGGGTAAACCCTCAGCCAGATTAACCAGAAGACACAGAAAGAGTATCCACAAAAACAAAATCAGAAATGAAAGGGAGACATAACAACAGAATATCAGGAAATTAAAAAATCTTCAGATACTACTACAAAAGCCTATACTTAACAAGACTAGAAAATCTGGATGAAGTGGACAATTTTCGAGACAGATACCAGGTTCCAAAGTTAAATAAGTATCAGATAAACTATCTAAACAGTCCCAAAATTTCTGAAAGAAATAGACACATTCATTAAATTCTCCCAACCAAAAAAGCCAAGGACCAGATAGATTTTTAATGCAGAATTCTATCAGTTCTTCATAAGAGACCTAATACCAATATTGTCGAAACTATTCCACAAAACAGAAACAGAAGGAAAATTACCCAATTCCTTCTATGAAGCCAAAGTTACCATTTTACATAATCCACACAAAGTCCCATAAATGAAACCAAATTTCAGATCAATTTCCCTTAATAATATCGATGCAAAAATGCTCAGTAAAATTCTTGCAAATAAAATCCAAGAATACCTCAAAATTATCATCCATAATTATCAAATAGCCTGGAATGTGCAATTTCCAATTCCATTTGGAATAACAAAAATACAACACACAGGATAGCAAAAACTGTCCTAAACAGTAATAGAACTTCTGGGAAAATCACCATCCCTGACCTCAAGCAGTATTACAGAGAAATAGTCATAAAAACTGTATGGTATTGGTAAAGAGAGAGGCAGGTAGAACAAACAATAGAATTAAAGAACCAGAAATGAACACACATTAGTATGGTCACTTGATCTTAGACAAAGGAGCTAAAACCATCCAGTGGAAAAAAGATAGCATTTTCAACAAATGGTGCTGGTTCAACTGGAAGTCAGTGTGTAGAAGAATGCAAATTGGTCCATTCTTATCACCCTGTACAAAACTCAAGTTCAACTCTGTCATGGACCTCCACATAAAGCCTGATACATTCAAATTAATAGAAGAAAAAGTGAGGAAGATCCTTGAACACATGGGCACTGTGGAAAATTTTCTGCAACATAACACCAATGGCTTATGGTCTAAGATCTAGAATTGGCAAATATGACCT
This sequence comes from Rattus norvegicus, assembly GCF_036323735.1. Classification (NCBI taxonomy): domain Eukaryota; kingdom Metazoa; phylum Chordata; class Mammalia; order Rodentia; family Muridae; genus Rattus; species Rattus norvegicus. The sequence continues at coordinate 87,514,595 of NC_086020.1, forward strand.
CAAAAAACTGCAAAGCTTCTATAAGGCAAAGGACACTGTCATTAGGACAAAATGGTAACCAACAAATTGGGAAAGTGTGTTTACCAATCCTTAATCTGATTTAGATTTCCATTTCTGGAAATCAATCTGGAGGTTCCTCAGAAAATTGCACATAGCATCACCTGAGGACCTAGCTATACCACTCCTGGGAATATACCCAAATGGTGCTCTAAAATATAACAAGGACACATGCTCCACTATGTTCATAGCAACCCCATTCATAATAGCCAGAAACTGGAAATAACCCAGATACCCTTTAACAGAGGAAGGAATACAGAAAATGTGGTTCATTTACACAATGGATTAATACTCAGCTACTAAAACAATGACTTCATGAAGGTCATAGGCAAATGGATGGAACTAGAAAATATCCCCAGTGAGGTAACCCAGACACACATACACACACACACACACACGCACGCACGCACGCACGCACGCACGCACGCACGCACGCACGCACACGTGTTGGAGTGTCGTTTGGCTATATGCCCAGGAGAGCTATAGCTGGGTCCTGAGGTAGTACAATGTCCAATTTTCTGAGGAACCTCCAGACTGATTACTAAAGTGATTTTACCAGTTTGCAATCTCACCAACAATGAGGAGTGTTCTTCTTTCTCCACATCCTCGCCAGCATCTGTTGTCACCTTTAAATTTTATCTTAGCCTTTTGGAATGGTGTGAGGTGGAATCTCAAGGTTGGTACAATTTTCATTTCCTTGATGACTAAGGATGTTGAGCCTTTCTTTAGGTACTTCTCAGTTATTTGATATTCCTTAGCTGAGAATTCTTTGTTTACCTCTGTACCCCATTTTAATAGGGTTATTTGATTCTCTAGAAGCTAACATCTTCAGTTCTTGTATATTTTGGATATTAACCCTCTATTAGATATAGGATTGGTAAAGGTCTTTTCCCAATCTGTTCATTGGCATATTGTCTCGATGACAGTGTACTTTGCCTTACAGAAGCTTTGCAGTTTTATGAGGTTCCATTTGTAAATTCTTGATCTTAGAGTATAAGCCATTTGTATTTTGTTCAGGAAATTTTCCCAGTGCCCATGTAATTGAGATTCTTCCCCACTTTTTCTTCTATTAATTTCAATGTATCTGGTTTTATGTGGAGGTCCTTGATCCACTTGGACTTAAGCCTTGTACAAGGCAATAAGAATGGATCAATTTGCATTCTTCTACATGCTAACCTCCAGTTGAACCAGCACCAATTGGTGAAATGCTATCTTTTTTCCACTGGATGGTTTTAGCTCCTTTTTCAAACATCAAGTGACCATAGGCATGTGAGTTCATTTCTGGGTCTTCAATTCTGTTCCACTGATCTACCTGCCTGTCTCTGTACCAATACCATACAGTTTTTACGACTATTGCTCTGTAATACTGCTTGATGTCAGGAATGGTAATTCCCCCAGGAGTTTTTTTTTTTTTTTTTATTGTTGTGGATATTTTTCACTATCCTGTTTTTTTTTTTTTGTTATTCCAAATGAATTTGCAAATTGCTCTTTCTAACTCTATGAAGAATTGAGTTGGAATTTTGATGGAGATTGCATTGAATCTGTAGATTGCTTTTGGCAAAATTATCATTTTCATATATTAATCCTGCCAATCCGTGAGCATGGGATGTCTTTCCATCTTCTTCAGTTTCTCTCTTCAGAGACTTTAAGTTCTTTCCAAAGAGATCGTTCACTTGCTTGGTTAGAGTCACACCGAGCCATTTCAAGTTATTTGGGACTAATGTAAAGGGTGTCATTTCCCTAATTTTTTTCTCAGCCTACTTATCTTTTGAGTAGATCAAGGGTACTGATTTGTTTGCATTTATTTTATACACAGCCACATTCCTGAAGTTGTTTAAAATGCTAAGTAATTCTCTTTTGGAACTTATTGGGTCACTTAAGTATACTATCATATCTTCTACATATAGTGATCTTTTGAGTTCTTCCTTTCCAGTTTGCTATCATATGTTCTTCTTACTCTATATACTTTATTTCCACTGTGTTCAAGAATTCCTGGATGATTTATGCTAGGGGATTCTGAGATTTCTATTTTCTTTGACCAATGTATTCATTTCTTCTGCTAAACTTTCAGTGTCCGATATTATGTATTCTGTCTGTTCTGTTTACTTAGTAATGCATGCCTCTGTGAATATTGTTTCAGTTCCTAAAATTTTCATTTCAATTTTTCTCCAGTTTGGAAATTATTTGTTGATGATATTTCCCCTTTCAAATGGAAACACTTTCATTCATTCTTCCACTGTGTATTTTCATATATTTCTTTATGTGGTTTGTTCATTTCTTCTTTAAGTTCTTCTCTCACATTCATATAAACTTTTAAAACATTCTTTATTTGTAATTCATTAATCCTACCCTTCAGTAGTATGGTTTCCTGGCTCTAGTGATTTTTATTGTGTTTTTAAGCCAGACTGTAAGTATGTGAGATTTTAAATGTTGTTTAAATGTTTAATGTTTAAATGTTTAAATGTTGTTACTTTGCTTATATTCTGACCTTGTCTTTATTGGATGGGTGTTTTGTTTTTTTTTTTATTCTTAGGGGAGTATTTTGCTATGTAATGCCTCTATGAAAATATTCTGGTATCCTCACAAGTGTGGGACCTAAGATTGTCAAGTAAAATACGTTTTGGGTCATAGAAACCTCTCAGTTAGAAATGAGAAAGAGGCTGGGAGCAATGTAAGATCTTGACAAGAGAGGGGATATATATATATATATATATATATATATATATATAGAGAGAGAGAGAGAGAGAGAGAGATTTATTTCTATATTTGCTTAGTTAGTCTCCTGGGTATTGAGTCAGAGAATGGGGAAAGAACACAGAAGAAGGTTTGTTGAAGACATCGGGACTGGAAGACTTTGAGAAATGATGGGAGAGTATATGATCTGTAATTAGCCAACCTACATCCTTGACAGGAGTAACCTGTTTCCAGAGAGTGCTTCCTGGCGGAGGGGCATGGCATAAAGCAAGGGGAATAGAGGGATATTGAAGAAGTTCTATGGGGAGCTTCAGGGACTAAGCCACTACCCTAAGACTACACATGGACTGACCCTGGGCTCCAACTGCATAGGTAGCAATGAATAGACTTGTAAGAGCACCAGTGGAAGTGGAAACCCCTGGTCCTGCCAAAACTGACCCCCCAGTGAACATGATTGTTGGGGGGGCGGTAGTGATGGGAGAATGGTGAGGGACCATACATAGAAAAGGGGAGGGGGATGGTTTTGAGGGATGTTTGCCTGGAAACAAGGAAAGGTAGTAGCAATTGAAATGTAAATAAGAAATATCCAATTTAATAAAGATGGTGAAAAATACCCAATTAGAAATAAATGATCTGTCATGCAGAAAAAAAAAAAAGAAGCCTTGTGGGATCAATTGGAGCTAGGGTCAGGAAGAGGGGTGTGGCAACAGAAAGTGTCTTATTTTAGCCTGGGGATGAGCTGATATTTGGAGGAACAAAGGAGAGACGAAAATTTGGAGTTACCGTACCTGATTTTCGGGTATAAATCAATTTTCGGTGTTCCTTTCAGTATCCTTCTTAACCTTTCACTGTGTTGCAAAAGATCTACACTATTAAATTCTGAATTGACAAATACAAAACTTATTTGAAATCTATGTATAATCACAAAAATAGAATTTGTTTAATTTTATGAGTGTAGACCATCATACTAGTCACCCACAGAAAGCAATTATTCTTAAAAAGGGTGGGGTTGTTTTGGCTCAGTCAGTAGTTTTGAAATTTGACTATGGTTAGTCTTTCAATTTTTTTCCTTCCCTTCCTTTCCTCTTCCTCTTATTTGTTGCCTCAATGTCTTCCTTTTACTGCTTCTCATTCTTTTTTTCTTCTTCCTTCTTTCTCAGACTAAGTTTCATGGTGAGTTTCAGAATGGTCTTGCACCTCTGGACTGAGTTGATTCTCCTCTATCAACTCCCAAGAACTTGGACTAAAAATGCATCTGTCCATGCAGTTTGCATGGGTAATGTTACAAGCCCAATTGAATAGGTCAGAACACTCAAATATTTTGGAAATCATTAACCTAGAAGTTCTTTAATTTTTTTCATTGTGTAGACGTGATTAAGTTAAAAACATGGACTTTCATTAATTCTCATCCTATTAGTGAGTTATTTTGCCTCAGTTGTACAAATAATGGTTTCCTACATGGTTTATATTAACTAGAGGAGACATGAGTAGATGACATGGGAACTATTCCTAGATCTTGGTCCAGCCCTCACTAGCTGGAATTCTAGCCTCCAAAATTACATTTGTTTTTGTTTGTTTGTTTGGTTGTTTGTTTGAAAGCAATTTCTCATTCTCTTTGTAATGTTAGGAAAAAAATCAGTCCATAATTTCCATAAGAACACACAGAGAGAGAGAGAGAGAGAGAGAGAGAGAGAGAGAGAGAGAGAGAAGGAGCAAATGTGTCTCAACAAGGCAATTACTTTTCAAAAAGGGTGCAGTAGAATCTATACTAGTCTGCAATACCTAGAGGCATAAATGACCATTATCTTTTAGTTCTGATGCATGTGGTGGTGACTGCATCTCATTCTATTGGTGGGAGCTCAACATCAAATTCCAAAGCAGGTAATTACTTGACAAAAAGAGAAACAGTAATTTTAGCAAACATGGCATCTTCCCAAGATAAGTTCCATTGATTTAGAAAAAAAATCTTACATTATACATCCACTGTTTCTATTTATTTGGGTAGTACTGACTAATATGCCTGGCTATTCTGGTTAAAATAGATTTCCTTTTATTGGTTGATACAGACAACTATTTTGCTATATATTACTCAAAGTTTATTATTAATAATATTTTCAGGTCATCAAGAAAGATGCATCATTCCTAGGATGATTATCCATATAGACATTCCCTTTATTTGAAAACTTCATGTTCTTTATATGGAACCTTAACTCTCCTCTTCCTGTGAGTTTGCAATATAGTGTATTGAAAAATAAGTCCTGAGCTTAGTTATATTGAAGATACAGACTCAAGCTTAGGGCTCACAACTGTAAACACCTACACTGAAAGTGATGAAGGTAAGAAGGAAAAGAACCACAGATGTCATTGATATTAAATATAAGAAATTTTGTATATCCACAGCATATCCACACAATAACTTACCCATCTTTGCTTCTACAGTTCCTCAGTTAGAGGAATAATTTCTTGCTTAAGTTGCTGTCCTTATCTTTGGGGAGTTATGGCTTACTACTAGATTTACCTAATAAGAAAATACAATATAATAACATATAATAAGAGCACTAATAAGCTCTTCAGATGTTTGTTAAAATGTTATGGCTCAGAGTTTCACGTGTGCCTCTTTTAGGTTAATATCCCCAATACTCTAAAGTTACTTGTGATAAAAGCTATATCTTTAAATATATATATATATATATATATATATATATATATATATATATATATCTGTAAATCATAATATAATATCTTTTAAAATATGGTCTTATTATTTAGGGTTAAAAGAGATCTACTATTCAACTTATTAGGCATTTCATCATTTTAATCTGTGTTGATAGTACTATATGGCAATACTTGTGTCTTAAACATTGAATAAATGCTGTGGTATAGCAGAACCATATGATGAGGAAGTAATATTAAAGGGAAATTCGGTTTCCACAAAGTGAGACCACAATGCATTTTTAGCACAATATTTTAAAAGCAATACAGCTAAGGGCTATAAAAGCAGAAATGCCCTGGGAACTGGTTGCTCATGTGTTAAGCAATAAGCAATGTTCCATTTCTGCTAAAATCACCTAAAACCCTTCATTTTCTAGACTCTATCTTGGTGCAAGCTTTCCAAATACCCACTTGTGCTTGTGGGAAAGAACATAAGGAGAGACAGAAGAAAAATTTGTGAATGTCTTAAAGATTTTCAGGCTGGTTGACTGAGCTAATATTTTGGGTAAAATGTTCAAATAGCAACAACTTTGCCAGAGGTTATAGGGTTCTTCTTGGAAACATTGACTGACTTATCAAAGATTAAATTAAGATATTAAATATGAGGCTTTATGTGAATTTTCAGTTTTGAAATTTGGGCTGGGGATAGAAATTTTGAAAGAATTGGCATACACTGAATAGGAAAGATGATGAGCTAATATAGAAGGCAGAGATCTCTGGCATGTCTCAGTATCAACACTTCAATGTGCTTCTTAGCTATCAGTTTACAAAACTGGTGTGAAATGCAATGGCATAAAGTAATAAGAATGTATCACTTAGACTTGTCTGCTCCTCTGAATACCCCATGGTCTGAAGGCATCCGGGAGGTATGTTGTGGCCATTCCATGGCCTCAGGTGAAGGACTCTCCCAAATAACTGCAGTGTCAGGGAACCCCAAAAAATCTGGAACACTCAGATCTATATATGCCCCAACACCCACTCCCTGTATGACCTTGACTTACTATCTGGACTGGGAATTATGCCTTGGCAGATCATCAGCTTGTCTGATCCTCTGAAGAGTCCATGGTCTGAAGGCCTCCCAGGAGGTGTGCTACATACAGCCAGAGTCACAGGCATACCAAGAATCCCAGGGACAGAGGAGGCAGGTACCAGACAGAGACATCAAGGCCAGTTAATGCCAGAGATAAGTAGATGGCAAGTGGCAAGTCAAAACCATAAACAACAGAACTCAATACAATCTGGTACCATCAGAACGTAGTTCTCCCAAGTCCACCTAAAAACAGGATGTTGACCTAAAATTATAGCTCATGAAAATAATAGAGTCCTTAAAAAAGGATATAAATAACTTAGTGAAAGAAATACAGGAAATCACAGGCAAGCAGATAGAAGCTCTTTAAAGAGGAAATATATAAATCCATTGAAGAAATACAGGAAAACACAGTCAACATGTAAAGAAATTGAACCCAAGACTTAAAAGTGAAAGCAGAAACAAACAAACAAACAAAAAACCCACAAATGGAGGCAACACTGGAAATGAAAAACCTAGGAAAGAAGTCAGAGACTAAAGAGACAAGCATCAACAACACAATACGAGAGATAGAAGAAAGAATCTCAGATATAGAAAATACCTTAGAAGACACTGACACAACTATCAAAGAAAATTTAAAACAAAATACTCCTAACCCAAAACATTCGGGAAATCCATAACAATGAAAAGATCAAACCTAGGAATAATAGGAATAGAAGAGTGAAGATTCCCAGCTAAAAGGACCCAAAAATATTTTCAACAAAATCATAGAATAAAACTTGCCTAACGTAAAGAAAGAGATATCCATAAACATACAAGAAGCCTACAGAACTCCAAATAGACTAAATTAGAAAAGAAGCTTCTTCTGTCACATAATAATCAAAACACCAAATGCACAAAGCAAAGAAAGAATTGTAAAATAAATAAGGGAAAGGGGTCAAGAAATATATAAAGGCAGACCTATCAGAATTACACCAGACTATATCATCAGAGACTATGAAAGACAGAAGATCCTGGGCAGATGTTATGCAGACCCTAAGACCCCCACAAATGTCAACCCGGGCTACTATATCCAATAAAACTCTCAATTACTACAAATGGAGAAACCAAAATATTCCATGACAACCCAAATTTAAACAGTATCTATCCACCAAACTGGCAATTCAGAAGATTCTAGAAGGAAAACTCCAACACAAGTAAGGGACCTATAAAGAAGAAAAACAAGATATTAATCATTTCACAACAAAACCAAAAGAAGATAATCATATATATATATGCACTACAACAACAAACAAAACAGGAATTAAAAATCATGTCCTTAATATCCCTTATCATCAATGGAATCAATTCCCCAATAAATGAATTTAATAGATATATACAGAACATTTCATACTAAAGCAAATAATACCTTTCTATTACCACCTCATACTTAATTGATTATATAGTAGGTCAGAAAACAAGCCTCTACAGATACAAGAAGATTAAGATAATCCTATACATCCTATCAAATCACCACAAATTAAGGCCCATCTTTAATAACAACACAAGCATTAGAAAGCCAACATACCCATGAAAACTAAACAACTCTTTACTTAATAATAACTTGGTCAGAGTAAAAAGTAAAGAAATTAATGACGTTTTAGAATTCAAGGAAAATGAAGGCACAACATAACCAAACTTATGCGACACAATGAAAGAAATCCTAAGAGTAAAATTCATAGAAAAATATTGTAGATCTCCTATACTATCAACTCAACAGCACACCAGAATGTCCTAGAAGAAAGAAAAGCAAGCATGTGCAAAGGAGTAAAAGGAATGAAATAGTCACATTCAGGGCCAAAATCTACCAAATAGAAACAAAGAGAACAATAAAAAGAATCAACAAAACCAAAAGTTGGTTCTTTGAGAAAGTCAACAAGATAGATAAACCCCATAGCCAAACTAACTAAAGGGCCCAGTGGCAGTATTCAAATTAACAAAATCAGAAATGAAAAGGGAGACATTGTAGGTTGATGTCATTATGCAAGGGAATGTAGGGAGCTGTGACGTGCCGCACCTCATAGATGGCGCTGGTTTCCACCTTCCACCCTCCCAACAGTGAGCGCTCCTTGTAGTAAACAAGTCCTTATTTGGCTATGCCTGCCTGGCCTGCCAGCTTCCGCATAGAGACAGCCTATCTGCATGACCCACATGGCTTCCTGGGATTGGCCAGCGCTAGCTATTTAAGTGTGGTGCGGGGGCTCCCCGGGGTCAGAAGATTGTATCAAGGTTCCTGAGTAAAACTGCTTGAAGACGAACTTAGCTGGTCGTGTCTTCCTTGCTGGTCGAGGTTGGGCGCGGCAAGTGAAGGCAGATACAGGATAGAATGAAGCCTCTCATTGGATGAGAAGGAAGAATGGGAGGGAGAAAAGCTTTAGAGGAGAAGGAGACTAGAGCAAGGGAAAGAGCAGTTGAGAGAATATGGAGGCAGATATTAAGATTTCTCTCTGTACCATTTATAGGTTGTTATGATTATTGCTTACAGATGGATGTGTATGAGATTTTGTGTGTCTAGATGAGCAAACTGTATCTTAATCTTATTTAGGTGGGCAATAATATCTTATCAATTGGATCAGAGGTTATGTGCTGTGTGTTCTTTCATATGGTGATTTAATTGAGTTTAAGAGAGTGTGTGGTAGCTGGCCAATACTATGGAATTGGGATGTATATGTCTGGCGTGGTGACAACCTGCCTTGGGAACTATATGGGTACAGAGATTGTTGCCAGCCTCAGTGAGAAGTCATCAGCAATGTGCCATGGGATAGACCCTAGCAGGTGAGATACTTTCTTGACTGAGATGAAAATATCCACAGATGCCATGTCGCCCTACGGTGCCAGCACTAATGCGGAATAAAGAAACTCTTTTTAAACATACCACACCAAGGCATAACAACAGAAACCAAACAAATTTAAAAAAAAATATCAGATCCTACTACAAAAAACTATACTCAACAAAACTGGAAAATCTAGATGAAGTGGATGAATTCCTAGACATAAACCACTTACCAAAGTTAAATCAAGAGCAGGTAAACTATGTAAACAGACCTATATCACATAAAGAAATAGAAGCAGTCATTAAAAATCTCCCAATCAAAAAAAAAAAAAAGTCCAGAGCCAAATGGCTTTAGTGCAGAATTCTACCAGACCTTCAAAGAAGAGCTAATACCTACACTCCTCACCACTCCTAAACCACACAAAGACTCACAAAAATAAGTGAACATCAGATAATTTTGCTAATACTCCTTTAAAAGTCTCACAAAAAATTGAAGAACTCATCAAAACCAGATGCAAGTTTTTTTTTAAACATTAACATAATCCACTATAAAAAATTTAAAGAAACATCACATGATCATTACATTGGATGCTGAAAAAGCATTTGGCAAAACAAAATACACCTTCATTTTAAAGTCTTGGGGAGATCAGGAATTCAAGGAACACACCTAAACAGGAAATTTGAAATAGATCTACCTGAATATTCAGCTATACCACTCTTGGGCATATATCTAAAAGATGCCCCACCATGCCACATGACACAAGTTTCAATTTGTTTATAGCAGCCTTATCTGTGACAGCCAGAAGTTGGAAATAATCCAGATGCCCCACAATGGAAGAATGGATACAGAAAATATGGCTCATTTACACAATGGAATACTATTCAGCTATTAGTAACCAAACATCCTGAGTTTTGCAGGCAAATGGATGGAACTAGAAAATATCATCCTGAGAGAGGCATCTCTGACCCAAAATGATATGCATGGCATGTCTCACTAATTAGCGGATATTAGCAAAAATAATAATAGTAATACAGAATAACCAGGATATATCCACAGAACTCAAGAATATTAAAAAGCCAAAGGGCCCAAGAGAGGATGCTTTAATCCCACATGGAAAGGAGAAGAAAGTAGAGGGCAGAGGAAGGGAGGGAAGTGGGAGGCAGAGGGAAGTGGAAGGTGCAAGGGAAAAGGGGAATATGATTTAGTATTGAGAGTAGGGAACCAGAAGTGAAGCCCCAGGATACCAGCGGAATGAAATGAAATATAATATACATTGGCTCTAAAATTTACAAGGACTTGAGAGGTGTTAGAATCTCAGGACTCTAAGGGAGGTACTTCATATACAATGCCCAACAGTGGGGAGAGGGAAGTTATAGAGTCCACCTCCAGCAGAAAATCAAGGCATCAAGTGGAGGGATAGGGTTATCATCACACAGTCAAAAACTCTGACCCAGAATTGTTCTTGTCTAAAAGTACTGCAGGGACAAAAATGGAGAAGAAACCAAGGGAAAGGAGGTCTAGTCACCAGCTCAAATTGGGACCAATCTCAAGGGAAGGCTCCAAGACCTGACACTATCACTGAGGCTATGGTGTACTTACTGACAGGTGCCTAATGTGGGAGCTCTCCAAGTGACCCAATAAACAGCTGAATAAAACAGATGCAGATACTTACATCCAACCAATGAACTGAAGTCAGAGAGTCCTGTGGTTGAATTAGTGAAAGGCTGGATGACCCTATAGGAAAACCAGCACTCTCAACACATCTAGAACCCCTGAAACCTCTCAGACAATGATCTACCAACTGGCAGCATATGCTAGCTGGTCTGAGGCTGCTGACACATATAGAGCAGAGGATTGAGTGATCTGGCCTGAGTGGGAGAAGATGCACCTAACCTTTGAGAGATTCGAGTCCCCCTCAGGGAATGGGGAGGCCTGATGATATGTAGGGAATGTAGAGATGTGGGAACATCCTCTTGGTGGATATAAAATAATATTAACGATAATAATATTAAAAAGAATGTATTATTTAATCATATATTTGCAATTTGGCTATACTTCAACAAATTAAAGTAATATTGCTTGAACATAGCTCTGTGCTTATTGTGTACCCTGACTTCTTATCCATTCTTTCACATAGTCTTATGTAACTACTTTACACTCAGACAACATTGACTGACAATTGTTTTGAGCAAACATGTCATATGGATGACCCCACAAAGATCTGCCAGGCAAAACACTTTTTAAAAATATTAACAAAGTTAATGATTATTTGCAAAAAAAATAAGCTTATGTGTCCTCTTTTTAAAAAATAAGTCTATAATTTTATGGAAAACAAATGTTAAGTTGGCTGTTTCACTGGGTAAATTTCTACCTTCTGGACTATCCCAGGGGACAGCATTCATATTTAAATCACATCTTAATGACTTTCCAATGTTCTGTCATTTCATTTGCTTGCTAGGTCGATCATCACTACTATTAGATTTTATGTTTTCTTTTAACAGTAGCTCAATAGCATAAAGCAATTATTGATTAGTAATCTATTGATGCAGAACAAGGAATAAACACACAATAATATCATTAACTTTCCTTTCACATAAAATAAGTTGATTATTCTTTCATTGATTTACAATGACTTATGATTGTCAGGGGGTTGTGTTCCTCATACCCATACATTTAATGTTCCTACCATATGAATGTATTTTTCACCCAGGATAAATACCAAGGGCACACAAGGTTCAAATTAAGTCATGCAAATATATTCCAAATCCCTACTTGTCAAGTAAATGATATTATGACATTGGACAAAAGTTCATGGCCAATTCTTACTGTGGTCCAAAAAAAGCTGTCAAAGTTCGGTCACTTCTTTAATTCTGTTGAGGTTCATATGCTTCTAGTACAGCAGCATCATTTTCAACTAGAAATACTTCATTATCATTGTCGTCTTTCCAGATTTCTCTGGGTTTCTTTGCATATATATATATATATATATATATATATATATATATATATATATATATATATATGCAGCCTTCAAGCCAGTAAGTGTAAAGTGGTATCTTAAAGTTCTCATTGTCTGTCTTCCACTGTGCTGGCATGACTTACTGGATGACACTGAAAGGTAGACGTCGAGACTAAGTTGAAAAATGATGAAAATAAGTATATTCAAATCAACTGAATGTAAGTAGAATTTTCATTATCCATTGAAATGATCCTGCTATGTAGTAATAGCTGGCCTCAAACTCAGCGAGAGGCACCTGACTTTGTTTCTAATTCATGAGATTAATGGCCTCTATACCTGGTTTGAGTTCTGTGTTTATTCCGCCTGTGTTCAGCTGCGTGAAGTAGAGGGACCCATGACTCCAGCTGCATGGGCTAGATCCTTCATAGTTTCCAATGGAAAGAATATAATACAGATATATCCATAGACCAACCTTAGGTAGAAAATTGCTCCACTGAGATTTCTGTTCTCAGGTATCCTGGCACCTGATTCATAGCCAAGATTAGCTCTCACTCCCCCTAAAACACCAAGACAAACACTTCTTATACCTGGATTAGAGAAGAGATAATTTGATCTTGAGGATCAGCTCCCCTGCTTTTTTCCCTGCACGTATCTAAGGTTATTGATGGCACTTATACATCTTTCCCCCCAGTTCCTATCTAGATACAGTAAGAATTGAAATATGCTTTTTCTATATAAAATAGAATCTGACATGGTGTCCGCATGTTTTCCATGTGCCAAGAAGAAGTCTATTCAATTTTTTCACAGTATACTGATATATAAATTCGTGCTCCATTAAGAATATACTTATTAAAATGTTCCCATTTAAAAATCCCTTATATAACTGTCTCTGGAGAGGCTCTTCCAGAATCTGGCCAGTACAGATGTGGATGCTTGCAGCCAATGATCCGACTGAGCAAAGGGACCCCAGTGGAGGAGTTAAACCTGAAGGGGGTTTGCAACCCCATAGGAAAAACAATATCAACCAATGAGGACCCCCAGATCTCCCAGGGACTAAACCATTAACTAAAGAGTACACATAGAGGGACCCATGACTCCAGGTGCATATGTAGCAGAGGAGAGCCTTATCAAGTATCAGTGGGAGGGGAGGCCCTTGGTCTTGTAAGGCTCAATGCCCCAGTATAGGGAATGCTAAGGTGGTGAGGCAGAATCGGGTGGGTAGGTAGGAGAGGTAGCACCCTCACAAAGGCAGGGGAGGGGAATGGGATAGTGGGGTTGAAGAGGGGAACATTGGAAAAGGTGTAGAGGGCCGCTATAACATTCGCCACCACAAGATGGTGCTGGCTTCCACTGTGCCCCACATGGAAGGCCAGGATAGCTTCCGCCATTACAAGATGGCGCTGGCTTATGCCGCGCCAGCTGACTTCCTTTCAGGAAGTTAACTGTGTGCGCATGTGCAAGAGTGCCTTCGTGCCAGGTCTTTGCCCACTCCGGGGCGTGCCTAATGAGATCATGGGTAAGCGACCAATCAGGTGTGGATGAGCTGCACTAGGGTGTATATAAGATGCGCCATGCGGGCACGCGGGGCTTCTCCTTAAGATTGAATAAAAGTTTTGGCTGCAGCAAGGATTCGTATCTCCCCGCGTGTTTTCTTGCTGGCGAGGTCGCACGCAGGACATTTGGTGCCGAGTACCCGGGACAAACGTCTCACCATCGCCAGTGCCGAGGGGAGCCTCCGTTCACGGAAAGGGTCCAGAAGCTGTGGGACGCGGGTGAGACTCTGAGAGACGATGTTTAGCCTTGATCTGTTCCACCTCACTCCTTTGCTAGATGCGGCGGAAGCCCTCGGGTTTTTTTCTATTTGCCTTTGAGTTTCTAGCTGCCTCCAGGCAGCATCGAAGGTCGCATGGGAGCCGCCCAGCTGTAACAGCAAAGCAAAGAGCGCGGGAGGAGGGGCAAGGCGGCATGTCAGAAACAGGGTTGGATAAAAAATTAAAGAGCTCAAGGAAAAATAACAAGAAGACAGTCCCCTCCAGTGCGGAGGTGAGAGAGTGGGGAAAAAACTCCCCGGGAGAGAAAAAGGAAGGAGATAAAAGGAACACAGTATTTTGGGAGAAAAACTTTGTCTTTGTGCTTGTAAAAGGTGTGATTAGGCTCTGGAAGCTTTGCGGAGTCATACTGATTAGACTTGATAGAGGCAGACTGCCTGAAAATTTATTCAGGGAATCAAACAAAAGGACATCTCAATGCCCATGCACAGCTTGATGGAGTTAATGTAATTGGGTTGTGAGTGGAAATACTCAGGACTGTGTTTCACTTCCATACCATTTGTGAATGTCAGTTGTGCTGCTCAGATATCCCGTAATATATCTCAGTATCTTACAGGAATTTGGTTTCAACACATTGATGGACTAGTCCAGAAATTGAGACAATCCATCGTCCATATCGACTCCACTCGAGTGGATAGTCACCCTGAAAGGGAAAATCCTACCTCTCTGCTGACACCATCTGGTTTTTTCCCTCTTTGTCTATTGTCTGTCCTTGGTGCACCAAGATGTCCCCATGTCTGTCAGTTTATGTCTGTGTTTCTTGCTTCTCGTTGTTTAAATGTTTTATGGTTCATGTTCAAAAGAAAAAATGGTAAAAACTTTATCTGCCGATCGTTCACATCTTGATTTGGTTTTAACTCGTTTCAAAAAGGGACAAATGAATAAAAAACAGTTTCAATCAGGCCTTAGAGCCCTGCACCTGCAGCCAGGAGTCTGGGTCAGCTGGAGAAACTGCCCAGGAGCTAAGCGTCTGTACGAGCTGATCTTAAAGGCGCCCGCAGCTCCTCAGCTTCTTTGGTACAAAACTGATGGCTGTTAATCTTAGAAAAATCTTTGACTGTGATTATTAGACTCAACAGGTGACAAGGTGCTTCTCTTAAAATCATAGCTAAAAAGGTAAAAATTGTGTTTTGTCTAAATATTAAAGATATGTGTAGTCACTTCAATTTTGTTTCTCATTGGTTTTAAATGTGTAAATATGCTCTACTTGCCTTGGCCATAGATTGTTGGCTTTTTAGTTATTGGATGTGGTTAAAAAGGTATAATATTGGTAACAGAAAGTTGACATAAAACTGGTAATTTGGACGGAGTCATTCTAGACAACATGTGACATGAGCCAACCCAGGGAAACAGATCTAAATTGAGATAATATTTTTATGGAATTCTTATTCTAGAAACCAGGCTTCTAAAAGAATTTAGGACAATGTCTCTTTGTTGAGGTACTGGAGACCACACCATCGTGCGTTCATATAGAGGAATTGGCAGTCAAACTTTGTACTAGATTGTTGGAGGTCGAGTTTTGCTTTCCAAAGTTGTGGTTTGCCCTGAAGCTATCTGTATTTTAATGCTAATTCCACTGCCCCAAGAACAGTTGCCTAGTCAGTACTCAGAACTCAGGTGACTTCCCAAAGTTGTGGTTGTGCTCTGGTGTTACAAGGAGAACTTAAAGATTGTGATTAAGGATTGCCAGTGTTACATTGACTAACTCAAACTTATTTGTAATTAAGAAAAATCAAACAGGTAGAGACTGTTACAGGATTTACAAAGGATTGATGAGGTTTTGAAACTTGTGAGAACATTACAGCCAGTTGTTTACTCCATCTGCCATTTCAAGATAGATTTAGAGGATTGTTTTTATGCAATTTGTTAGGTCCTGGCGATTGTGAGTCTTCATTTCGTGAGCTTGCTTATAATTTTAGATAAAGTGATATCATTAAAAATTTTACAAAAAAATGGCTAATAGCCTTATATTATGTAATTTTGTTGCTTCTTCAATGTAAGAAGTTAGAACTTTAAATCTTTCCGTGTATATGGAAATTTTTACTACAAACCTTTGCTCTCAAAATGAGCTTTAATATTTGGGGAGTAGCTGTTGCACTACTCCAGAAAAGAATATTTGAAACTAATTTTAAGCTTCTAAGGATATGTTAACTGGCTAAGTACCTCACCTTACCAGAGGACTTAAGCCTTTGTTATCCACATTGGAGGTAAAGCTTCACTTGTGTTAATACAAAATTGTAGGCTAGAGTCATGGAAGTATTTTAAAAAGAAACCTGGTAAAACATATTTTATTCCAAACAACAATCAAATTGGTTATTAAAAATACTGATATTTGGCCTATTACATATACAAATTTTTCAGGCAAAATTGATAATTTTACTCTTTACATACTTTTGTACTTCCTGTATATTTATGCATACAACACACAGGAAATGTGCTTACTGTATTTATAGGTAGTTCATCTAATGAAAAGGCTACATGTATGATTGGATCATGTGTTTATTCTCTTGAGTTTCTATTGCTTCAACACAGATTATTAAATTATGTGCTATAGCCACTGTTTTTAAAATGTTAAAAAATCAAGCTTTCAATTCACATACTGATAGCCAATGTGTGGCTTGTGGTTTACAATTGATTTCAATTACCTAATGCTTTATTAGAGACAGGTTTTCTACTTAAAATCAATGAGTGATTTCAGTGTGAATGTCTGACAACTCACTGTCCTTTCAGTGCTCTGGCTCAGACAACTAAATTAAACCTTAGGCTCATACCTAACTTTGAAAATGGTAATAGAGTTGATATGAAAAGAGGAAGACTCCATTTGCTTACTTTAAATTCTCAGCCTCGCCCTGCCAGCTCAGGGATTTCTCGTAAGACTCAAATTGGACAATATTTACAGGATTTGACATTTCTAATTAATGCTTATGTTTAGGTAAATAAAGTTTGTGAGGTGCTAGAGAAATGGCTTAGTGGTTAAGAGCACTAAGTACTGTTCCTTAATAGACCATTTAAGAACTCAAACTGGATTGCCTGGGCTGCTTAACAAGGGAGGACAATGATACCAGACAGATTGTAGGCCTTACATAGGAACAATTAGTCAAAAAATCTCATTCTTTTTATATCCAAAACAATAATGCTGGAGACAATAATTTGATTTACAAGTCAATTTATAAATACAAGTGCTCAGTGTCCTCAATTTAATCCTCGAGGACTTACCTTAATAAATATATCTTTACTATATCTTAATAAATAAATAGGGGGAGTCATCCCTGTATGCTAAATAATGCTCCTTTTATTTCAATTTTAAAATTTGGATGCCAAAGTTTATGGCACCCTACAACTAGGCATACTTCTGCCTAGGTGAAATAGAGAGATCCACATATTGACATGATCCTGTCCAGATATTTTAAATGGGGAAGAGGTAATGTTTGTGTTTTTTCTACAGGATGTTACAAGAGTGTGCCAGCTGCCAGAGGTGGTTGCTGAGACTTGCTGATCCTGGTTGCATAAAGATTCAGCTTTCCTTGTTCGGGTCCCTGGAGTCATTCCTCTACCCTGAGAGGAAGATGGAAAATTCCCCCTCATCATTTGTCATCACAGAGATTTTGCCATTGTTGCAGTCAGTGTTACCGCTGCGTGTGTCCCTTCCCACTATGGCCCGCTCTCTGACCCTCTGTACACTGCTGCTTGCTGGAGAAGACTGGACTCCAGCTGTTGCTGCCCCCCTCATTTCCCTGGTGACTCTTCCTGCCTTAACTGGTCATTTTACAGACTGTAGCTTCACAGGAATGCCACCTGCGTAACGCTGCTGTGGACTGGGGAACCCTGCCCTGGTTGTACAGATCTCAGAAATGGTTCCATTGTCTGCTGGTTGTTCCAGAGAAAAATGACTGATCCTGAACTGTCCTGGAAAAGACCTTGACACATCTGCTGCTATTTGAGCAGCCATTACTGCTGCAGACATTGTGTCTGCAGTGTCTGGAGTTATCCTCCCCCAATCTATTGTTAGACAAACACAGTGGGTGAAATTTCTGGAGTAGTTGCTAACAATTGGGAGTTCAAAATTTTATTATAGGAGCGGCTTCACTACGGCCCTTGGTGGTAACAGCTGAAGAGAACCAAATGAGGTGCCCACTATTTATCGGGAGTGGCTCTGTTTGGTGCAGCCCTATGCTGTGGATTAGTGTTCATGCTATGGTTGGTTTGCAAACTCAGATCTCAACAGAAATGTGACAAGGCCATTATCACTCAAGCACTTGTGGCCATTGTACAAGGGGCCTCCCCTGGGATTTGGTTATCTATCTTCAAAAATTAATCGGTATCTGAGTTCTCTGCTCTTGTACCCCATGGATCTGTGGATCCATTGCACTGGGATGAGAGAGACTCTCTCTCGGTATCTTAGTTCTCTGCTCTTGCACCCCATGGATCTGTGGATCCATTGCACTGGGATGAGAGAGACTCAGTGATCCTTTGATCAGCCCTTCCATATCGCTGAGGTTTCCTCATTGCACGCGATAGGGTGATCATGATTGTTTTAAATAAAATAAATAATAAGGGGGAGATGTAGAGGGCCGCTATAACATTCGCCACCACAAGATGGCGCTGGCTTCCACTGTGCCCCACGTGGAAGGCCAGGATATCTTCCGCCATTACAAGATGGCGCTGGCCTCCGCCATGCCAGCCGACTTCCTTTCAGGAAGTTAACTGTGTGCACATGTGCAAGAGTGCCTTCGTGCCAGGTCTTTGCCCACTCCGGGGCGTGCCTAATGAGATCATGGGTAAGCGACCAATCAGGTGTGGATGCGCCGCGCTAGGGTGTATATAAGCCACGCCATGCGGGCGCGCGGGGCTTCTCCTTAAGATTGAATAAAAGTTTTGGCTGCAGCAAGGATTCGTATGTCCTCGCGTGTTTTCTTGCTGGAGAGGTCGCGCGCGGGACAAAAGGGGATAACTTTTGAAGTGTAAATAAGTAAAATATCCAATAGAAAATGTTCTCATTTTCTCTGCAAGAAATCAAGATGATATGATTGAACCATCTGGCAAAGGTGACTTAAAAGATCAAGGGTTTATTAAGTTCACAACTCTAAATTATAGTTTATTATTCGAGCAATATCAGGGTTTCAAGATTTTGAACCATGTAGTCATTATATATCCACTGATAAGCATAGGGATTAAAGGGTTTGTGCATATATGCTAGACTCATCTAACCCTATCTATTTTATTGTTCTAGGTCCTCTACTTAGAACCTTATTTTGTCCACAGTTAAGATAAGTTTTCCCAACACAAATAGCTAAAGACATCCCACTCAGATGGTCTAAGAGGCCATCTAAATCTCAGCAAAATCTCACAGTTGTTCCTGGTGGCCTGCTTCCTCTATGCCAAGTAGAGAATTAATAAAACTTATAACATATACTAAGTTTGTGTATGTAAAATTACTCTTAACTCTCACTTGGACTACATTTATCAGTAAATGGTATTCAAAGGATCGTTTGAAGAAAACATCTGGTTTGCTCCAGTACTGAGCAGCTCTAACAAATATGGGCTTAACTGTGAACTTTTATGTGACACTGGAAAATAATGTGTTGACATCATTTAGGGTCTAAGATTGGGTGTTTGGAAAACACTCTTTTTTGCTGGATTCTGACTGGGGAGTTACCAAATCAAGATATCTTGAAACCAAGTGAACCCAAGACAGGTTTAAGGGAAAGGGAAAAGATAACTTAAAGTATAAATATGAGTCTCTCTATAAATAACTTGTAATAACAACACTTCCATTGCGGCTTTCGGCAACACCGTGACACTATTTCAAAATAATGAGCATTGTTCCTCTTTCACCATAACACTGACATAACCTTTCTTCAGTAAAAGCCACAGTATATTTTTCTCTTCAGACCAGATCCTGTGACCTCACAAGAACCAAATATGGGTAGAAAGGACTCCTTAACCCTGACCATGCTTATCCTGGACTTCCAGCCATATACTCTTCATATTACGCTTCTGGTGACCCTACTGTTCGGACTTACAGGTGAGTTTGTCACAACAATAGCATCATCTTTCTGCTTCTGGTCTCTCTTCTGCTATTTAAACTACAAGAATAAAGGTAACCACCTAAACTGTCACAGGAGAGAACCCCAGAACACTGTCTCAGGTCTTAACCTGAATCCTGAGCACTGCTTAACATGTCAATTAGTTGCAGCAGGTGGCTAGAGCATCCCATTGGAAAATGCTTCAAAAAGTGTAATTTCTAATACTTTAGTTAACAAAATTTGGTTCACAGAATCTCACTTAAATCACTGTATCTCTTAGACCCAGCAGACCCAGGAGTCATGGCCATGCAGCTGATGAATCCAACTGTCTCTAAGCTCTGTAGTCTCTGCTCAACTGAGACCTTGAGGCTGACATGCAGGCCACTGACAGAGTTTTGGGTGAAGTGTGTCTGGCAATGCTCAACCACTATACCTTCTCACTTAGGTTTCTCCTGTTGTCTTCTGGCCTGCAGTTCCTCCCTCAACTGGTCTGTCTTCTCACATGGTTATTGCTTCGATGAGAAGCATGTACTAGTTTTTTTTTTTCTTTCATCGAATGCTGTGTTTTATTGCTATTGTTGCCATGACAAGTACCACAGTGTAGTGGTCAAAAGAATAATAGACATTTATTTCCTCAAAATCCTGAAGGCTGGAACCTCAGAGTCAGGGTGTCCACAGAGGTATTTTTTCCAAGAGGATTCTACTTTGTAAATTACATCTTCTCCTTCTGTCTTTATGTATTGTTTTATCTCATCCTTTCTCTGCAGATATTTTCCAGTTCCTGAAATAAAACCAGTCACATTGGGTTAATACCCACCTAAATGACCTCAATTGACTTTAACACTTTACCATATATAGTAACTATAAGGCATAAGAGATTATGGCATTGGCATTGATATGCAGAGTATAAGCAATGTATTCATAAGAGATCTGCACACCTCTCTGGTCTTAATCTTCTTAAGTGAATTTCTTTCTTTCTACTTATAGAAAACAGGATTAGTGATACTTTGAGTGTTTCCAGCTTTTGATTCCCTTAAAAATATTTGTTTACTGTTCTTCTGTGTGTGTGATAAGAAAAACTCTATTATTGATTCAGTGGCTTCAATTCTGGGCATAGCAGCCTTCAGGCTCCACTTTGGCTCATGTGCTATACCATCTAACAACATACATATATAACTTTTACAGGTCCCCATTACATTTTCATTGCACCTGAGGGTAGCAATAAGAGTTTTGTCTTGCTAAATCTTTTAAAACATCCTGAAGTTCTATATTTTTAAATTTTCTAAAATTAATATATAATTACTTTATTTCCATGCTGTCTCTTTTCTAATCCATGGCCCTTGTTTTGTTCCTTGTTTCCTTAACTGCTTTATACACGCACGCACACACACACACACACACACACACACACACACACACACACACACTCACAGACACACACACACACACACTACACACACACACACACACACACACACACACACACACACATTTGCTCATATATATGTTCCTAAATATATAAACATAACTTGCTCCATCTATATATTACTGGACCAAAGACTATATCATTAGAAGGATGAAGGAGATATCTCAATGAAGAAAATTGTATGCCGCTAACATATTCTTTTTATTCATGTTCTAGCCCCTCTTTGTTTTATTGTTGCCTTCCTTCCATGTGCTATTCTGATGAATTTCCCCAGGCCTCACGGCAAAAGGACTGCTAGTGAATTAAAGTTTTAAACATCAGTGTATAGGACAACTTCTGCTCTACATTAGAGCTTTGCTTTATTAGAAATTTGCTTCCCTATTTAGAAGTTGTCTTGCACAAATGTTATGCTTTGAATCTCAAACATATCCAAAAATTTATGCATTAAGAACTTTTTAACAGATTATGGCACTATTTTGAAATTATTCAGTATCTATATGTGAAAGTCTAGCAGGGTAGAAGATCACAGGGTCATGCCTTGGAAGGATATAGCCAACATCCATTCTTGCAACTCAGTGTTTCCTGCCATCATGATATGAGCAAAATTGTTCCATCACACACCATTATCATGATGAGGCTATTCCCAAAATGAGACAAATGGAACAGTCAACCCTCAGAACCTGTATGAAACAATGAACTAGAAAAAATATTTATTCACTTAAATTCCTGATTCCAGTTACTTTTCAATCAATAAAAAGCTAAATAACAAGCTATAGCTATATTTACATCAACATTTGTTTCTAGAAATAAACTCATCTCCATAAACTCTAACCAGCTCCATATCTTTGTGCAGATCAATTTATGTCAATTGAAGGCTCCATGATTCAGAAAATTAAGAGAGAAATTACTTTTTAATGTCATGAAAACTTACCATTTCCCTGATTCTGGAGAATCCCCCCACAGTTCTTCATCATATGGGCCAACATCCCAGGTTCATGATCTTGTCACACTGCTGCTGACACAGGAAAGGAATCAGAAGCACACACAACAGTAATTGCAATGTCTAGAACTATGAATTGTGCTCAGGCTTTCTGGCTGAGGTCATAGAAAATAACTTCCCAGAAACTTTGATTGATCCCATGAACTTTAGCTTGATGAAATGACGACAGCATCTGATTTTCATTTCCAAAACATTTCATCCTTACGTTGAACAGTTTTTCTTAAAATGTCCTTCAAATGAGGCACTTGGTTCTTATTCTCCATAGATTACCAATTTAAAATATGTTCAAGTGACTTAGAAAGATGTCCCACTGAATCAATAATACATAGGGAGAATGTTGGATACTCACTAAGAGCTAGTGGTTGTTCTGGGAACATGCATGGCAATAGAGAAAAGAATTGGAGGCATAGTCCCTTAAGGAGAACTCACATTCTCTTAGGGTAAATAATAATTAAGAAAAAAATGAAAGTTATAATATTTTATTGAAGTATATTCGAACATCTGACCAATTGTCTAAGAAATAAGGCTCTGTTGGAGACTTAGATATTGAAAACTGCCTAATGAATATGAACATCATTGAGAAGAAAATTGATAAATCGTTGCAGATATATAAAGATAAGAAGGGAATATGGGAATGAATAATGTGGCCAAGCAGTACAGAAAGACTTTGTTGAAGGCATTAGCACATGCAAAGACCATAAGTAGAGCTTCCTGCCATTTAATGATAGAGCTTTCAGTCTCAGTGAATTGGAGCCACTTCAGGCTCAACATAAAGAAGCAACACAACCTTAAATGAATTTTAAACTGATTTTTATAATCTCATGACTGAACATAAACTCTTCCAGGAGAAATAGAAGGATGTTAATGCCATGAGAGCAATTGAGAGATGACTGCTTGCCCAGAATATTGGCAGGAGAGGAAAAGGAAAGGGATCTCTGGATATGTGCTGAAGTGGAGCCTATAGAATATTCTGAAGGATCACACTTGATGTGAGAGTAAGGACCCTAGTCGTGGGACACAGGCATCTGGAAAAAGAAGGAATTTCAGCTAAAATATACAGGTGATGCCAGGAGTTCCTTCTTGGATTTGTTCACCCTGAGATGATCATTTCCCTCCAGAAGCCACTAAAGTTCACTGCTAGCTAAACTTAGATGGATATTGTGGTGGGGGTTGGGCTGTAGTTATTTCTTTTAAGTTTATTCATGTTTCTGTACTGACAACTCAGCTTCCTTCTTCCCACCTTTCCAAGATGTTAAAGCTCAAATCATCCAAGGGTCATGGACCATGTTTCTCTGCCTTATGCTCTCTTAAGATAAGATCTGAAATATCACTTATACTTCCAGCATGATCTCAAATCAATGACTTTTTATAATCTTTCCTTAAAGTTCCTTGCCAGAAATTTAACCAACCTGATGTCCTTCAGGAATCGTTGCTAGAATCACTGCACTTTAAAAGGCATTGTACTTTAAAAGGCATCCTGCTGCTACCTTGACAACTTCTGGTTTTCAGTGTTTTACTTTGAAATTTATGCATCTAGTAATCTGTTATCTCTACTAAATTGATTAAAGTTCCTTTATAGTAAATATGCTTTCTCCTGAAGATTGTCTATTTTACAGGGTAAGATTTGTTAACAGCTTGATACTGTGATATAGTTCTTTTGTACATTTTAGATGATTCTAATAATGTAGCCACAGCTCAATACATGATTAAGTCAAAGAAAACCATAAACCCATAAGCAACCTACATAAGTGAGGAGCACAGTGACTGTGCAGAACAGAGGAGAGAGAAAGTACAGTGTATAAACATATCAACAAGGGGAATGGTAGTAACAGAAGAATATTTCTTCAGTAAATACAGAGTTAAGCACAGCTATAGAAATGTGCCTTTGGCTCTGAAGTCTGATGAAAACCTGGGGACTGAAGCTCTTGCCCATAAAATAGCCACAATGGCATGAGGCCACACTCAATTTAGACAAAAAAAAAATTAAAAAAACACATAGTGTAACTGTTACATTGTTTGATCAGAAAATGAATATTGCAGCAAAATAAGATAGGGCCTAGAGGAAAAGTGGTGGCAGGAACATAGTGTACACCTGTTTTCAGTCCTAGTACTAACACACAAGGAACATTGATCTCCACAGATCTTTGGCAAAAGAAATGCAACGTTCTTTACTTTTATTCTTATCTAACTTAGATAGTACATAGTTACTATCACCTGTGCTCTGGGAATGGAAGAGAGAGAATATATGTGGTTGCCAACCCCCAAAACACAAGGCATAGCTGCTGTGCAAACTGCAGCTCATCCTAAATGAATAAAGACTGTAATGGCATAATGCTCCCACTACCTGTGATGTCCTACATCCATGAAAGTGTAATTAGCGGAGAATATGAAATCAACTCTGGAACAGAAATTCCACAGTTGTTAGACTTCTTACTTTAGTTTTCTGTGCCCTCATGACAGCCAGACAAGGTTCTAGACATGCTCTTAATGAGTTCCATAGTGGGTTGCCTCTCCCCCTATTTATCAGGTTACATTTATAGAATAAACTTATTAAACTACTTTATAAGTGTGATAAATATTAATTCATTTAAGTTTAATATTCATTATTTTAGATATTTTTTGCTAATAAGTATCATTGCAGAGGAATCAATACTATACCTTTAATGTCTAAATAATCCTGCTGCAACAGAAGCAATATTTACTGTTTTTTACTTTGTGTTTTATTTTTGTCTCACATTATGGGTCTCAATGCTGAAAAAATTTGAAGTTACAATTCTGTTTTTAAGTAGTATGTTAAATTAGCCCATAACATTTTAAGAATTTCTTTAGTTTTCAGTTTCTTGGGTTACATTTATATACAAGCCAATTTGTTTTGTAAATATCTATGTTGTTTCTGTTTCTATTATTGTAGTCTATAATTTTGGTATATAAATTTTGGGTTTCCAATTGGAACAAACTATACAGTTCTGAAAAATAGTTTTGTGCTTTGTGTAAATTCTTATACCAAAATATTAATTATTATATAAATTTACATAATAGAATTTACCCTCACTATCTTCATCATATTTATTTATTTATTTATTTATTTATTTATTTATTTAAATCTTTAATAGTTTATTTTTCCCTTCACATCCCCATCACTACATCCTCCTTCCTCTCTTCCCAGCCCTATCCTTGCATAGTCTCTCCCCATTACTCCTGTCCCTGGGTATCACTCTGCACTGGGGCATCTGGCCCCTACAGGACTAAGCACCTCCTCTTCCACTGAGGACCAACCAGACAATCGAGTGAAAGGAAGGAGACCCAATACTAGGTAAGAGTGTCAGAGACAGACCCCACTCCAATTGTTCAGGGTGTCCCACATGAAGACCAAGTTTCACATCTGCTACAAATGTGCAGGGAGCCTTGTCCCAGTGTTTGGATGTTCACAGATTGGAGATTCAGTCACTGTGAGCCTTCACAGACCCAGGCTAGTTGATTCTTCATATCAACATGATTCATTTGGGACTCTTCTTTTTTTTTTTAATTTATTTTTTTTAACTTGATTATTTCTTATTTACATTTCGAGTGTTATTCACTTTCCTGATTTACGGAACAACATCACCCTAATCCCTCCCCTTCCCCTTCTTTATGGATGTTCCCCTCCCCATCATCCCCCCATTGCTGCCCTCCCCCAACAATCACGTTCAGTCTTAGCAGGACCCAGGGCTTCCCCTTACACTGATGTTCTTACTAGGATATTCAATGCTACCTATGAGGTCAGAGTACAGGGTCAGTCCATGTATAGTCTATAGGTAGTGGCTTAGTCCCTGAAAGTTCTGGTTGGTTGGCATTGTTGTTCATATGGGGTCTCGAGCCCCTTGAAGCTCTTCCAGTTCTTTCTCTGATTCCTCCAACGGGGGTCCTGTTCTCAGTTCAGTGGTTTGTTGCTGGCATTCGCCTCTGAATTTGTTGTATTCTTGCTGTGTCTCTCAGGAGAGATCTACATCAGGTTCCTGTCTGCCTGCATTTCTTTGCTTCATCCATCTTGTCTAATTGGGTGGCTGTATATGTATGGGCCACATGTGGGGCAGACTCTGAATGGGTGTTCCTTCTGTGTCTGTTTTAATCTTTGCCTCTCTATTCCCTCCCAAGGTTATTCTTGTTCCCCTTTTAAAGAAGGAGTGAAGCATTCGCATTTTGGTTATCCTTCTTGCGTTTCATGTGTTCTAGGCATCTAGGGTAATTCAAGCATTTGGGCTAATGGCCACTTATCAATGAATGCATACGATGTGTGTTTCTCTGTGATTGGGTTAGCTCACTCGGGATGATATTTTCCAGTTCCAATCATTTGCCTATGAATTTCATAAAGTCATTGTTTTGTTGGCTGAGTAATATTCCATTGTATAGATGTACCATATTTTCTGTATCCATTCCTCAGTTGAAGGGCATCTGGGGTCTTTCCAGCTTTTGGCTATTATAAACAAGGCTGCTATGAACGTAGTGGAGCACGTGTCTTTTTTATATGTTGGGGCATCTTTTAGGTATATACCCAAGAGAGGTATAGCTGGATCCTCAGGCAGTTCAATGTCCAATTTTCTGAGGAACCTCCAGACTGATTTCCAGAATGGTTTTACCAGTCTGCAATCCCACCAACAATGGAGGTGTTTTCCTCTTTCTCCACATCTTCGCCAGCATTTGCTGTCACCTGAGTTTTTGAACTTAGCCATTCTCACTGGTGTGAGGTGAAATCTCAGGGTTGTTTTGATTTGCATTTTCCTTATGACTAAAGATGTTGAACATTTCTTTAGGTGTTTCTCAGCCATTCGACATTCCTCAGCTGTGAATTCTTTATTTAGCTCTGAACCCATTTTTAATAGGGTTATTTGTTTCCCTGCGGTCTAACTACTTGAGTTCTTTGTATATTTTGGATATAAGCCCTCTGTCTGTTGTAGGATTGGTAAAGATCTTTTCCCAATCTGTTGGTTGCCGTTTTATCCTAAACACAGTGCCCCTTTGCCTTAAAGAAGCTTTGAAGTTTATGAGATCCCATTTGTCGATTCTTGATCTTAGAGCATAAGCCATTGGTGTTCTGTTCAGGAAATTTTTTCCAGTGCCCATGTGTTCGAGATGCTGCCTTAGTTTTTCTTCTATTAGTTTGAGTATATCTAGTTTGATGTGGAGGTCCTTGATCCACTTGGACTTAAGCTTTGTACAGGGTGATAAGCATGGCTCGATCTGCATTCTTCTACATGTTGACCTCTAGTTGAACCAGCACCATTTGCTGAAAATGCTATCTTTTTTCCATTTGATGGTTTTGGCTCCTTTGTCAAAAATCAAGTGCCCATAGGTGTGTGGTTTCATTTCTGGGTATTCAATTCTGTTCCACTGGTCTATCTTTCTGTCTCTGTACCAATACCATGCAATTTTTATCACTATTGCTCTGTAATACTGCTTGAGTTCAGGGATAGTGATTCCCCCTGAAGTCCTTTTATTGTTGAGGATAGTTTTAGCTATCCTGGGTTTTTTGTTATTCCAGATGAATTTGCAATTTGTTCTGTCTAACTCTTTGAAGAATTGGCTTGGTATTTTGATGGGGAATGCATTGAATCTGTAGATCGCTTTTGGTAAAATGGCCATTTTTACTATATTAATCCTGCCAATCCATGAGCATGGGAGATCTTTCCACCTTCTGAGGTCTTCTTCAATTTCTTTCTTCAGAGTCTTGAAGTTCTTATTGCACAGATCTTGTACCTGCTTGCTTAAAATCACACCGAGGTACTTTATATTATTTGGGTCTATTATGAAGAGTGTCGTTTCCCTAATTTCTTTCTCGGCTTGTTTCTCTTTTGTGCATAGGAAGGCTACTGATTTATTTGAGTTAATTTTATACCCAGCCACTTTGCTGAAGTTGTCTATCACCTTTAGTAGTTCTCTGGTGGAACTTTTGGAATCACTTAAATATACTAGCATATCATGTGCAAATAGTGATATTTTGACTTCTTCTTTTCGGATCTGTATCCACTTGACCCCCTTTGGTTGTCGGACTGCTCTGGCTAGAACTTCAAGAACTATATTGAATAAGTAGGGAGAGAGTGGTCAACCTTGTCTACTAACTGATTTTAGTTAGATTGCTTCAAGTTTCTCTCCATTTAATTTAATGTTAGCAACTGGTTTGCTGTATATAGCTTTTACTATGTTTAGGTATGGGCCTTGAATTCCTATTCTTTCCAGGACTTTTATCATGAAGGGGTGTTGAATTTTGTCAAATGCTTTCTCAGCATCTAATGAAATGATCATGTGGTTTTGTTCTTTCAGTATGTTTATATAATGGATCACGTTGATGGTTTTCTGTATATTAAACCATCCCGGCATGCCTGGAATGAAGCCTACTTGATCATGGTGGATGATTGTTTTGATGTGCTCTTGGATTGGGTTTGCCAAAATTTTATTGAGTATTTTTGCATAGATATTCATGAGGGAAGTTGGTCTGAAATTCTCTTTCTTTGTTGGGTCTTTGTGTGGTTTAGGTATAAGAGTAATTGTGGCTTCATAGAAGGAATTCGGTAGTGTTCCATCTGTTTCAATTTTATGGAATAGTTTGGATAATATTGGTATGAGGTCTTCTATGAAGGTCTGATAGAATTCTGCACTAAACCCATCTGGACCTGGGTTCTTTTTGGTTGTGAGACCTTTAATGACTGCTTCTATTTCTTTAGGAGTTATGGGGTTGTTTAAATGGTTTATCTGTTCCTGATTTAACTTCGGTACCTGGTATCTGTCTAAGAAATTGTCCTTTCCTGCAGATTTTCAAGTTTTTTTGAATATAGGCTTTTATAGTAAAATCTGATGATTTTTTGAATTTCCTCTGAATCTGTAGTTATGTCTCCCTTTTCATTTCTGATTTTGTTAATTTGGACACACTCTCTGTGTCCTCTCGTTAGTCTGGCTAAGGGTTTATCTATCTTGTTGATTTTCTCAAAGAACCAACTTTTGGTTCTGTTGATTCTTTCTATGGTCCTTTGTGTTTCTACTTGGTTGATATCAGCTCTGAGTTTGATTATTTCCTGCCTTCTACTGCTCCTGGGTGTATTTGCTTCTTTCTGTTCTAGAGCTTTTAGGTGCGCTGTCAAGCTGTTGACATATGCTCTCTCCTGTTTCTTTCTGCAGGCACTCAGACCTATGAGTTTTCCTCTTAGCACAGCTTTCACTGTGTCCCATAAGTTTGGGTATGTTGTACCTTCGTTTTCATTAAATTCTAAGAAGTCTTTAATTTCTTTATTTCTTCCTTGACCAGGTTATCGTTGAGTAGAGCATTGTTCAACTTCCACGTATACGTGGGCGTTCTTCCCTTATTGTTATTGAAGACCAGCTTTAGGCCGTGGTAGTCTGATAGCACACACGGGATTATTTCTATCTTTCTGTACCTGTTGAGGTCCATTTTTTGACCAATTATATGGTCAATTTTGGAGAAAGTACCATGAGGAACTGAGAAGAAGGTATATCCTTTTGCTTTAGGATAGAATGTTCTATAAATATCTGTTAAGTCCATTTGTCTCATGACTTCTCTTAGTCTGTCTATGTCTCTGTTTAATTTCTGTTTCCATGATCTGTCCATTGATGAGAGTGGGGTGTTGAAATCTCCTACTACTATTGTGTGAGGTTCAATGTTCGTTTTGAGCTTTAGTAAGGTTTCTTTTACCTATGTAGGTGCCCTTGTATTTGGGGCATAGATATTTAGGATTGAGAGTTCATCTTGTTGGATTTTTCCTTTGATGAATATGAAGTGTCCTTCCTTATCTCTTTTGATGACTTTTAGTTGAAAATTGATTTTATTTAATATTAGAATGGCTACTCCAGCTTGCTTCTTCTGACCATTTGCTTGGAAAGTTGTTTTCCAGCCTTTCACTCTGAGGTAGTGTCTGTCTTTGTCTCTGAGGTGTGTTTCCTGTAGGCAGCAGAATGCAGGGTCTCGTTGCGTATCCCGTTTGTTAATCTATGTCTTTTTATTGGGGAGTTGAGTCCATTGATGTTGAGAGATATTAAGGAATAGTGATTATTGCTTCATGTTATATTCATATTTGGATATGAGGTTATGTTTGTGTGCTTTTCTTCTCTTTGTTTTGTTGCCAAGATGATTAGTTTCTTGCTTCTTCTAGGGTGTAGCTTGCCTCCTTATGTTGGGCTTTACCATTTATTATGTTTTTTGTGCTGGATTTGTAGAAAGATATTGTGTAAATTTGGTTTTGTCATGGAATATCTTGGTTTCTCCATCTATGTTAATTGGTGAAGCTTGTACCTACGGCTCCTTGTCTCTTCTTTTGGTTTTCTATATCCATGGTTGTTTCCCTGTGTTCTTTCTTGATTGCTGCTATTTCCATTTTTAATTCCTTCAACTGTTTGTTTGTGTTTTCCTGGAATTCTTTCAGGGATTTTTGTGATTCCTCTCTGTGGGCTTCTACTTGTTTATTTATGTTTTCCTGTGTTTCTCTAAGGGAGTTCTTCATGTCTTTCTTGAAGTCCTTCAGCATCATGATCAAATATGATTTCGAAACTAGATCTTGCTTTTCTGGTGTGTTTGGATATTCCGTGTTTGCTTTTGTGGGAGAATTGGGCTACGATGATGCCATGTAGTCTTGGTTTCTGTTGCTTGAGTTCCTGTGCTTGCTTCTCGCCATCAGATTATCTCTAGTGTTACTTTGTTCTTCTAATTCTGACAGTGGCTAGACTGTCCTATAAGCCTGTGTGTCAGGGGTGTTGTAGACCTGTTTTCCTGTTTTCTTTCAGCCAGTTATGGGAACAGAGTGTTCTGCTTTCGGGCGTGTAGTTTTTCCTATCTACAGGTCTTCAGCTGTTCCTGCAGGCCTGTGTCCTGAGTTCACTAGACATGTCGCTTGGAGTAGGAAGGTTTGTCTTACCTGTAGTCCCGAGGCTCAAGTTTGCTCGTGGGGTGCTGCTTATGAGCTCTCCACTGCGCCAGCAACCAGGAAGATCTGCGCCGCCCTTTCCGGGAGCTTCCGTGCACCAGAGTTCCAGATGGCGTTTGGTGTTTTCCTCTGGAATCAGTAATGTGTGCAGAGTGCAGTCTCTTCTGGTTTCCCAGGCGTGTCTGCTTTTCTGAAGGTTTAGCTCTCCCTCCCACGGGATTTGGGTGCAGAGAACTGTTTATCCGGTCAGCCCCTTCAGGTTCTGGAGGTGTCTCAGACACAGCAGACCTGCTGCTCCTGGGGCCTCCTCTAGGGGACCCATAGGCCGTATACAGTTTCCTCTTAGGCCAGGGATGTGGGTAGGGTTGGGCAGTATTGGTTGTTTCTTCTGCTCTGCAGTCTCAGGAGTGCCCACCTATCCAGGAGGTGAGGTCTCTCTCCCACGGGGTTTGGGAGCAGCAAGCTGCTGCGGGACGTGACTCTTCTTTTTTACTTCATTGTATCCCCTACACTTCCACAGACTTCTTATCTCTGCTTGATATTTGACTGTGGATCTTTGCATCTGCTAGCAGCTGCTGCAGGATGAAGCCTCCCAGGAGACACTTATGCTAGGTTTCTTCTACAAGTACAGGAGCAGAAAGTCATTAAGTGTTCAGGGTTTATAACTCTCACATGGTATGGGTCACAAATTGGGGCAGTCACTGGTTGTTTGTTCTCTCAATTTGTGCTCTATCATTATCCCTGCACATTTTTGTGAAATGTTTTCTGGGTGAGTTGATGTCTGCCTCTCTCCACTGGAATAGTTGCCTGGCTACAAGAGGTGGTCATTTCAGTGTCCATATATCCAACTTTATAATTAGGAGTCTTAGCTATTTCCATGCCAATTCACTTATGTGAGCCTTTCCTATCCCCTGTCGCTAGCTAGTCCAAGTGGTGCCCCACAAACGATTTCTGTTTTTACTCCCAGCCTTCTTGTGCTCTTCTCTCACAACAACTTGATTCCCATCGCCATGGCCCTTTTCACCCCCTCCCCCAATCGATTACATTTCTCCTTTTGGTAGATAGGCATACATGCAGGCAAACATCCATACACATTCACATATTTAAGTAATCATTGTGATTATAAGATATTTTTGTACTGCGCACAATACAATTTAAAATTTCATACACACACACACACACACACACACACACACACACACACACAAACACACAAACACCCATATCTTAATTTAAACCCAAGTTCTATTGTTTTATTTCTTCTTTTTAAATGATATTAGGCAGTCACAAAATTTTAAGCCTATTGTATACATGATAGACTGTTCAGCTGCTGTATCTCAAATTGATAGGAAGTTTGCTAGGGTCACCCTTGGATATTCCTCGGGGTTTCTACTGCACCAGTCTTCTACTTTGTCCACTAAATTCCCCCCAATTCCAATTATCTCTCCCACTACTCTACTTTTGACATTTCTACCAACCTGTACTACCCATAAATACCCACCCGCCCCCCACGTCACTTGCAATATTTAACTTATTTCCCCTACCAGGGAGATTCATGTATCCCAGGTTGAGCCCTAATTCTTACTTTGGGTATATGGGCATTTGGATTATAACCTTATTACCTATCCTTTACTTTATAGCTATTATCCATTTAAAACTGAATACATACTGCTTGTATTTCTAGGTCTGGGTTATTTCACTCAGAATGATTTCTTCTTGTTCCATCCATTTGTCTGCAAATTTCATGATGTTATTGTTTTTTACCAGCTGACTAATACTACTCCATAGGGTAAATTTACCACATTTTTCTTTATCAGTCTGCTGGTTGAGGAATATATAGGTTGTTTCCTGTTTCTGGTTATTGCAAATAAAACTATGAACATAGATAAGCAAATTTTCCTGTAGTAGAATAGTGCTTATTTTGTGTATATTCCCAGGAGTTGTACAGCAGAAAATTGAGGTCCCAATTTTTGGAGAAATTGCCATTTTGATTTTCAAGCTGACTGTACAAGTTTACATTCACACCAACAGTAGAGGAATATTCTCTTTGTTTTACATCCTCCCCAGCAGGGACTGACACTTGTGTTTTTGCTCTTAGCCATCTGACAGGTGTAAGATGGAATCTCAGAGTTATTTTGATTTGCCTTTCCTTGATTGTGAAGGATGCTGAATATTTCCTTGCCATTTCAGATTCTTCTGTTGACAAATCTTTTTTTTTCCTTTTTTCTTTTTAAATGCTTTTTTATTTTATTTTTATTCTTTTTTTCCTTCATCTGTACTAAATTGAGTATTTATTTATATTTCAAATGTTATTACCTTTCCTGGTTTCCAGGTCAATATCCCCCTAAACCCGTCCCATCCTCTTCTATCCCCCATTATCGACGTCCCCCCAACAATCCCTTTCAATGGGGGTCCAGCCTTAGCAGAACCAAGGACTTCCCATTCCACTAGTGCCTCTACTAGGCTATTCATTGCTACCTTTGAATTTGGAGCCCAGGGTCAGTCTATGTATAATCTTTGGGTATCGGGTTATTCGTTGGAAGCTCTGGTTGTTTGGCATTGTTGTTCATATGGGGTCTTAAGTCTCTTCACTTATTTCAGTCCTTTCTCTGATTCCTTCAACGGGGGTCCCATTCTCAGTTCAATGATTTGTTGCTGGCATTCGCCTATGTATTTGTCATATTCTGGCTGTGTCTCTCAGGAGAGATCTACATCCGGCTCCTGTCAGCCTGCACTTCTTTGCTTCATCCATCTTGTCTAATTGGATGGCTGTATATGCATGGGCCATATGTGGGGCAGGCTCTGAATGGGTGTTCCCTCCGTGTCTGTTTTAATCTTTGCCTCCCTATTCCATGCCAAGGGTATTCTTGTTCCCCTTTTAAGAAGGAGTGAAGCATTCACATTTTGATCATCCGTCTTGAGTTTCATGTGTTCTATGCATCTAGGGTAATTCAAGCATTTGGGCTAATAGCCACTTAACAATGAGTGCATACCATGTGTCTTTCTCTGAGATTGGGTTAGCTCACTCAGGATCATATTTTCCAGTTCCATCAATTTGCCTATGAATTTCATAAAGTCATTGTTTTTGATAGCTGAGTAGTATTCCATTGTACAGCCTCTGGGTTCTTTCCAGGTTCTGGCTATTATAAATAAGTCTGCTATGAACATAGTGGAGCATGTGTCTTTGTTCCAAGAGAGGTATAGCTGGGTCCTCAGGTAGTGCAATGTCCAATTTTCTGAGGAACCTCCAGACTGATTTCCAGAATGGTTGTACCAATCCACAAACCCACCCACCATGGAGGAGTGTTCTTCTCTGTCAACATCCTCTCCAGCATCTGATGTTGCCAAAGTTTTTTATCTTAGCCATTCTGACTGGTGTGAGGTGGAATCTCAGGATTGTTTTGATTTTCTTTCCCCTTATGATTAAAGATGTTGAACATTATGTTAGATTCTTCTCAGCCATTCACCATTCCTAAGCTGTGAATTCTTTGTTTAGCTCTGAACACCATTTTTAATAGGGTTATTTATCTCCCTGCAGTCTACCTCAACGAGTTCTTTGTATATTTTGTATATAAGCCCTCTATCATTTTGAGGATTGGTAAAGATTGTTTCCCAATCTATTGGTTTTCCTTTTCTCCTAGTCACAGTGTCCTTTGCCTTACAGAAGTTTTGTAGCTTTATGAGATCCCATTTGTCGATTCTTGATCATAGAGCATATGCCATTGGTGTTTTGTTCAGGAAATTTTCTTCAGTGTCCATGTGTTCGAGACACTTCCCCAATTTTTCTTCTGTTATTTTGAGTGTATCAGGTTTGATGTGAAGGTTCTTGATTCATGTGGACTTAAGGTTTGTACTGGGTAATAAGAATGGATCAATCTGCAATCTTCTACAGGCTGACCTTCTGTTAAACAAGCACCATATGCTGAAAATGCTATTGTTTATCCATTGGATGGTTTTAGCTCCTTTGTCAAAAGTCAAGGCACCATCAGGGTGTGGGTTCATTTCTGGGTCTTCAATTCTATTCTGCTGGTCTATCTGCCTGTCTCTGTTCCAATACCATAGAGTTTTTATCACTATTCCTCTGCAGTACTGCTTGATTTCAGGCATAATGATTCCCCCAGAAGTCCTTTTATTGTTGGGGATAGTTTTAGCTATCCTTGGATTTTTGTTATTCCAGATGAATTTGCAAATTGTTCTGTCTAACTTTCTGAATAATTGGACTGGAATTTTGATGGGAATTGGAATGAATTTATAGATCGTTTTAGGTAAAATGGTCATTTTTACTATATTAATCCTGTCAATCCATGAGCATTGGAGATCTTTCTATCTTCTGAGATCTTCATCAATTTCTTTCTTCAGAGACTTGAAGTTCTTATCATACAGATTTTTCACTTTTTGGTTAAAATCACACCGAGCTATTTTATATTATTTGGGAGTTTTATGAAAGGTGTCATTTCCATAATTTCTTTCTCAGATTGTTTCTCTTTTCTCTAGAGGAAGGCA
This sequence comes from Rattus norvegicus, assembly GCF_036323735.1. Lineage (NCBI taxonomy): Eukaryota > Metazoa > Chordata > Mammalia > Rodentia > Muridae > Rattus > Rattus norvegicus. Next base: position 87,550,547 of record NC_086020.1, read on the forward strand.
ACTGATTAATTTGAGTTAATTTTATACCCGGCCACTGTGCTGAAGGTGTTTATCAGGTTTAGTAGTTCACTGGTGGAACTTTTGGGATCGCTTAAATATACTATCATATCATCTGCTAATAGTGATATTTTGACTTCTTCCTTTCCAATCTGTATCCCTTTGATCTCCTTTTGTTGTCTGATTGCTCTGGTTAGGACTTTAAGAGCTCCCTTGAATAAGTAGGGAGAGAGAGGACAGCTTTGTCTAGTCCCTGATTTTAGTGGAGTTGCTTCAAGTAATTCTCCATTTAGTTTAATGTTAGATACTGGTTTGCTGTATATAGCTTTTACTATGTTTAGGTGTGGACCTTGAATTCCTGTTCTTTTCAGAACTTTTATCATGAAGGAGTGCTGAATTTTATCAAATATTTTCTCAGCATCTAAGGAAATGTGGTGCTTATCTTTTAGTTTGTTTATATCATGGATTACGTTGATGGTTTTCCACATATTAAACCATTCATATATACCTGGGATGAAGCATAATTGATCATAATGGATGATTGTTTGATGTGTTCTTGTATTCATTTTGCAAGAATTTTATTGAGTATTTTTGCGTCGATATTCATAAGGGAAATGGATCTGAAGTTCGCTTTCTTTGTTGTGTCTTTCAGTGATTTAGCTATAAGAGTAATTGTGGCTTCAGAGAAGGAATTCAATAGCACTCCGTCCATTTTAATTTTGTGGAATACTTTGGATAGTATTGGTATGAGATCTTTTATGAAGATCTTATAGGATTTTGCACTGAAACCATCTGGACCTTGGCTCTTTTTAGTTGTGAAACTTTTAATGACTGCTTCTATTTTTTTTAGGAGTTATGGGGTTGTTTGAGTGGTTTATTTGTTCCTGATTTAACTTTGGTACCTGGTATCTGTCTAGTAAATTGTCCATCTCCTCCAGATTTTCAAGTTTTGTTGAATATAGGCTTTTGTTGCAGGATCTGATGATTTTTTGTATTTCCTCTGGCTCTGTTGTTATGTCTCCCTTTTCATTTCTGATTTTGTTAATTTGGACATAATCTTTGTCCTCTGGTTAGTCTGGCTAAGGTTTTATCTATCTTTTTGATTTTCTCTAAAATCCAGCTTTTGTTTCTGTTGATTATTTGTATAGACCTTTTTGTTTCTATGTGGTTGATTTTAGCTCTGAGTTTGATCATTTCCTGCCTCCTACTCCTCCTGGGTGTATTTGCTTCTTTTTGTTCTAGAGCTTTTGGATGTGCTGTCAAGCTGCTGTAATAGTTTTTCACATGTTCCTTCCTGCAGGCACTCAGAGCTATGAATTTTCCACTTAGCACAACTTTCATTGAGTCCCATAATTTTAGATTTGTTGTACGTTTATTTTCATTAAATTCTAAGAAGTCATTAATTTCTTTATTTCTTCCTTGACCGGGTTATCATTGAGTAAAGCATTGTTCAACTTTCATGGATATGTGGACGTTCTTTCCATAATGTTATTGAATACCAGCTTCATCCTGTGGTGGTCTGATAGGACACAAGCGATTATTCTATCTTTCTGTATCTGTTCATGCCTATTTTGTGACCGATTTTATTGTCAATTTTGCTTAATTTCTGCTTCCATGATCTGTCCATTGAAGAGAAGTGGGGTGTTGAAATCTCCTACTTCTATTGTGTGAGGTGCAATGTGTGCTTTGAGCTTTAGTATGGCTTCTTTTATGTATGTAGGTGCCTTTGTATTTGGAGCATAGATATTCATGATTGACAGTTCATCTTGGTGGATTTTTCCTTTGATGAATATGAATTGTCCTTCCTTATCTTTTTTGATAACTTTTGTTTGAAAATCTATTTTATTCAATATTAGAATGCCTACTCCAACTTGGTTCTTCTGACCATTTGCTTGGAAATTTGTTTTCTAGCCTTTTACTCTGAGGTAGTGTCTGTCTTTGTTTCTGAGGTGTGTTTCCTGTAGGCAGCAAAATGCTGGGTCCTCCTTACATATCCATTTTGTTAATCTGTGTCTTTTTATTTGGGGATTGAGTCCATTGATGTTGAGAGATATTAAGTAATAGTGATTACTGCTTCCTCTTATCTTGTATTTGAAGGTGAGATTGTGTTTGTGTGCTTCTCTTCTCTTTGTTTTGGTGCAAAACAGATTAGTTTCTTGCTTTTTCTAAGGTGTAGCTTACTTACTTTTGTTGTGCTTTACCATTTATTTTCCTTTGTTGGGCTGGATTTTCAGAAAGATATTGTCTAAATTTGATGTTGTCATGGAATACCTTGGTTTCTCCATCCATGTTAATTGAGAGATTTGCTGGATATAGCAACCTGGGCTGATATTTATGTTCTCTTAGTGTCTGTATGACATCTCTCCAGGATCTTCTGGCTTTCAGTCTCTGGTGAAAAGTCTGGTTTAATTCTCATAGATATGCTTTTATATGTTACTTGACCTTTTTCCCTTACTGCTTTTAATATTCTTTCTTTGTTTTATTTATTTGGTGTTTTGACTATTATGTCATGGGAGCAGTTTCTCTTCTGGTCCAATCTATTTGGAGTCCGTAGGCCTCTTGTATGTGTATGGACATCTCTTTCTTTAGGTTAGGGAAATGTTCTTCTATCATTTTGTTGAAGATATTTACTGGTTCTTTGATTTGGGAGTCTTCTCTCTCTTCTATACCTATTATCCTTGGGCTTGATCTTCTCTTGTGTCCTGGATTTCCTGTATGTTTTGGGACAGAAGCTTTTTCTGTTTTACATTAACTTTGACAGTTGTGTTGATTATTTCTATGGAATCTTCTGTTCTTGAGATATTATCTTCTATCTCTTGTATTCTGTTGGTGATGCTCGCGTCCGTGATTCCTGATCTGTTCCCTTGGTTTTCTATATCCAGGGTTGTCTCCCTTTTAGCTTTCTTTATTGTGTCTATTTCCATTTTTAACTCCTGGATGGTTTTGTTCATTTCCTTCTCCTGTTTTGTTGTTTTTTCCAGTAGATCTTTAAGGGGTTTTTGTGTTTCCTCTGTAAGGGCTTCTACATTTTTACTTCTGTTTTCCTGCATTTCTCTAAGGGAGTTCTTTATGTCTTTCTTAAAGTCCTCCATCATCATGATAAAATGTGATTTTAAATCTAGATCTTGCTTTTCTGGTGTGTTTGGATATTCAGTTGTTGCTTTGGTGGGAGAATTGGGCTCTCGTGAAGCCATGTAGTCTTGGTTTCTGTTGCTTAGGTTCCTGCACTTGCCTCTTGCCATCAGGTTGTCTCTGGTGTTACCTTGTTTTGGTATTTCTGATAGTGGCTTGGCCTTCCTGTAGACCTGTGTGTCAGGAGTGCTGTAGACAACTTTTCCTGTTTTCTTTCAGCCGGTTATGGGAACAGATTTTTCTGCTTTCAGGCATGTAGTCATTCCTGTCCACTGGCTTTCAGCTATCTCTGTGATCAGGAACAAAATTGTCATACCCCTACTTCTCCTAGGTCCCTTTGTGCAGGGGGCCCAGATGACGCTAGGCATATGCCTCTAGAGTCAGAAATGTGGTCAGAGAGTAGTCTTCTCTAGTTTCCCAGTCGTGTCTCCCCCGCTGAAGGTCTAGCTCTCTTTCTTGTAGGATATGTGTGCAGGGAGCTGTTTGACTGGGTCCTTTCAGATCCAGGCACAGTCTGGACCACAGAGCTCCTGAAGTTTGACTGCTACAATCTTCCCATGCCCAGAGGCAATATACAGTTTCCTTTTGGCCCAAGGATGTGGGCAAATGTGGGCAGAAGTGGGAGTCTCTCCTGCCCTGCAGTCTCAGTATTACCCACACTAATGGGTGATCAGCTCTCTCTCTCATGAGGTTTGGGATCAGGGAGCTGTGGGATGTGATTAGCGAGGTTCCATTGCTAGCTAGAAACTCTAAGTGTCCAATCCCAGAGGATTTTTGCCTTTGTGTGTCCTGAGTCTACCAGTCAGGTCACTTGGAGCAGAAAAGTTGGTCTTACCTCTGCTCTTGGGCCTTAAGTCGCTCCTCCGGGCTGGCTTTCAGCTCTCCATGAGGGCACGAACCAGAAGGGCCCTCCCCCTATTGCTCCTGGGTCCCTGTGCGCAGGTGGCCAAGATTACACTAGGCATTTTCCTCTCTGGTCTTGGGCCTGAAGCCACTACTCGGGACTGGCTTTCAGGTCTCCGTGATGGCAGCAATCAGAAGGGCTGACAACTCTTCATTTACATCCATACACCATTTTTAAATTACAGTTTTTTCATTTATTGAGGTTTAGTTTCTTGAGGTTTTTTCTTTATATATATTTTGTAAGTTATCCTCTGTAAGATATGGAGTTGTTGAAAAATTTTCCCAGTCTGTAGGATGCCATTTTGTCCTATTAATTGTGTGCTTTTACTTGGAAAGCTTTTCAGTTACATGAAGTTCCATTTACTATCTGTTGATCTTGGTACCTGTGTTACTGGTGCTCTGTTAAGCAAATTGCTCCTATCCAAAATCATTCCAAGATAGTCTTCATTTTCTCTTCTATTTGGTTTTATGTGGAAGTCGCTGTTCTTTAACTCTGTGAAGGGTAATAGATATGGCTCTATTTCTATTGTTCCACATTCAGACAGCATGCAAGACAGGCACCATGTGTTGCTTTCTTTTTTCCATTGTAAAATTTTGTCTTTTTTTAAAATCAAAAACCAGGTGTGTGGAATTACTTCCAATCTCCAATTCTATTATCTAACCTCTACCATGTAGTTTTGATTACTATAGCTCTGTAGGACAACATGAAATCAGCAAAGTGATACCACCTGAACTTCTTTTATTGTCCAGGATGGTTTTAGCAACCTTATACTTATTGGTTTTTTATTTTTTTATATGAAGTTGAGTATTGTCCTTTGAAGGTCAGTAAGAACTATGTTGGAATTTTATTGGAGATTATATAGAAGCTGCAGATTGCTTTTGGTCAAATGACCATTTTTACTGTGTCAAGTCTACTGATTCATTAACATGGGAGATCATTCCATCCTCTGATACCTTCTTCATTTTTTAAATGACATAAAGATCTCTTCAAACAGAACTTTCATTTATTTCTTCAGAGTTATCCCCCAATTTTTATATTAATTTTAGTTATTGTTAAGGGTGTTATTCTCCTGATTTCTTTTCAGTCTCTTGTCATTTGTATTTAAAAGGGCTTCTGGTATTTTTGAATTAATCTTATATCCAGCCACATTGTTGAAGTTGTTCTTCAGATGCAGTTTTTTGATAGAAATTTGGGAGATATTTATGTATACAAGCTTATTATTGGCAAATAATGATATTTCGAAGTATTCCTTTTAGATTTATATCCCCCGATCTCCATTAGGTGTCTTACTGCTCTAGCTGGATTGTCAAGTAGTATATTAAATAGATATGGTAAATGTAGACAGCTTTGCTTTATATAGATTTTAGGGGAATTGTTCTGTGTTTATATCCATTTAATTTGATGGTGGCTATAGGCTTCCTGTAAACTGCCTTTATTATGTTTGGATATGTTCCTTGTATCCATGATCTCTCCAAGATTTCTGTCACGAAGAGATTTTGGATTTCATCAAAAGGCTGCTTTTAACACATAATTAGATGACCATGTCTGGTTCATTGTTTTCAGCTTTATTCCCTATAGAGAATTACATTGACTGATTTTCTTATGTTGGAGTTTCTCTTCATCCTTGGAATAAAGTGTACTTGATAATATTATTGATGTGTTCTTGAATTCACATTGCAAATATTTTATTCTGTATTTTTATATCAATCCTGCTGAAGAAAATTGGTCTGCAATTCTATTGTTGAACTTTTTATGATTTCCCGCTGAGGTGACTATGCGTGCATAAAATAATTTTGGCCATGTTCTGTCTGTTTCTATATTGTGAAATAATATGAAGAGTATAGGTAATTTCTTCTTTGAAAGTCTGATATATTTTTATGTTAAACTACCTGGCCTTGGGCTTTTTTTTTTTTTTTGGTTAGGAAAAAAATTGTAATTATAGCTTTCATTTTCTTAAGGGTTATAGGTGTATTAAAATTATTCATCAGGTCTTAATTTAACTGTGGTAAGCTGTATTTTTCAAGAACACTGTTTATTACATGTAAATTTTCCAATTTTGTGGCGTATATATCTTCAACGTAAGATCGAGTATTTCTTTGGGATTCTATAATATCTGTTGTTATATTTCACTTTTTATTTCTGATTTTATTATTTTGTAAATATTTCTCTCTGACTTGGAGTTTGAATCACTCTTTTGCCCCCTACCCCTCCTCTCTCTCTCTCTCTCTCTCTCTCGCTCTCGCTCTCGCTCTCGCTCTCGCTCTCGCTCTCGCTCTCGCTCTCGCTCTCGCTCTCTTTCTGCCTTTTGGTAAGTTTGAATAAGAGTTTTTCTATCTTGTTGATTTTCTCAAAGAATCAAGTCTTTGTTTCATTTATTCTCTTTGTTTCTATGTTATTGATTTCAGCCCTTGACTTATTTCCTGCAGTCTTCATCTCTAGGATGTGTTTGCTTCCTTTTGTTCTAAAGATATCATGTGTGGTGTTAAGTAATTTATACTTACCTTACAAAGTTCTTTATGAAAGCACTTAGGACCATGAACTTTCCGCTTAGCACTGCTTTTATTGTACCCATAGTTTTTGATTTTTATTCATTCATTCTTATTGAATTCTAGGAAGAATTTCATTTCTTTTTCTTATTTCTTTTCTAATCCGATTGTCAATAAGTGGGTGTTGTTCTGTTCTCATGAATCTGTAGGCTTTAGATTGATTTTCTTATTGTTAAAATATAGCTTTAAGAGATGGTGGTTTAATTCAATTATCTCGTGTCTGTTGAGACTTGCTTTATGTCTGAGTATGTGCTTGACTTTTAACAAAGTTCCATGAAATGTTGAGAAAAAAGTACATTTGAGAACTAATATCTGTTAACTGTATTATTTCTCTGTTCCGTTCTTGTCTGGATTACTTGTCCATTGGTGAGAGTAGGGTATTGTAGTCCTTCACTATTGTTGTAATAGATTTGTTTTGATGTGTGATTTAATCACACACATACATACCCATGCACACATACACACACACACACACACACACACACACACACACACACACATGCACATGCACATGCACACATACACACACATTTCTTCATCCAAACGTGTGTTTTTGTGTTTGAAGCATATATGTTCAGAATTGACGTGTCATATTGGTGTATTTTTCTTTTGATTACTATAAAATGTACTTACCTGTCTCTTTTGATTAATTTTGGTTGGAAATCTGATATATACACTACACCAGTATTCTTCCCATTTGGGTACAATTATTTTACCCACCCTTTTGTATGAAGTAATGTCTATCTTCATTGTAGACGTATGTTTACTGTATTTAGTAAATGGATGGCTTTTGTTTTCCTATTATGTTAGACTATTTTTATTGGGAAATTTAGTCATTTGATATTGAATGCTATCAATAACTGTAATAGTCATGGTGTCTATTGTTGCATAAACATCATGACCATGAAGCAAGTTGGACAGGAACTGTTCATTTAGCTTACACTTCCACATTGCTGTTCTTCACCAAAGGAAATCAAGAATGAAACTCAGCATGTCAAGAAGCAGGAGCTGACACAGAGGACATGAACATATGTTACTTACTGGCTTGCTTTCCTTGGCTTGCTCAGCTTGCTTTCTTATAGAAGCCAGGACTAGCAGTCTCAGAGGCCCACCCATAATGGGCCCTCTGACCCTTGATCACTAATTGAGAAAATCCCTTACAGCTGGTTTCTTTGAGGCATTTCCTCAAAGGAGTCTTCTTTCTCTTTGATAACTCTAGCTTATGTCTAAACCAACTAGTACAGTAACCAATGTTTGTTCATTTCTGTTATTTTGTTATTGGAGGTAATTGTGGTACTAATGTGTGTGTGTGTGTGTGTGTGTGTGTGTGTGTGTTTTCTTTTGATTCTGCATGCTTGAGACTATTTTCAGTGTTGTTTTAGATATAACTTTTCATTGTTGTGTTGTAGTTTTCCTTCTAGTAGCTTCTGTGGGGTGGGATTTGTATTTGTGAATGAATATTGTTTAAATTTGGTTTTCTCATGGAATATTTTGTTTTCCCTATCTATTGCAATTAAAAGTTTTGCTGGCTAAGCTACTCTGCACTAGCATCTATGGTTGCTTAGTGTCTGAAAAACAACTTTCTATGCCATTCTGGCTTTTAGAGTTTCTGTGGATAAGTTGGATATAATTCTCATAGGCCTGCCTTTATATGTTACTTGGCGTTTTTTTCCTTGTAGATTTTTAACATTCTTTCATTGTTCTGTATCTCTAGTGTTTTTAATTATTATGTGGCAATCCATTTCTTTTCCAATCTATTTGGTGTTCTGTAAGCTTCTTATAAATTTATAGAAATCTCCTACTTTGTGTTAGGAAAATTTCTTCTGTGATTTTGTTCAAAATATTTTTCTGGGCTTTCGATGTAACAATTTTCACCTTGTTCTGATTTTATTATTGTTAGATTTAGTGTTTTCATTGTGCCCCAGATTTTCTGGGGTTTTGTGTTTTTAGATTTAACATTTTCCTTCAGAGATTTATCTTTTTTTTTTCTGTAACTTCAATATCTGAGATTCTCTATCTCTTTTAATCCATTGATGATTCTTGCCTCTGACATGGCTGTTTGCTTACCAGAATTGTCTAACTCCATGACTGCTTCACTTTATGTTTTAATTATTGCTTCTATTTTTATTTTCAGGTCTTGAACAATTTCATTCATTTTCTACACCTATTTGAGTTTTTTCGTTTATGGTTGTATTTGTCCTTTCTATTGTGTGCATGTGCTTTCCTAGTTTTCTCATTTCCTTTTTAACAACATTTATCATGTTCAAAATGGTGTATTATGATCATTTTTTATCTTTCATCTATGCTAAAAGGATGCTATAATAGGATATTTGAATCTTGTGATGCCATATTGCCCTGAATACTGTTAAATATGTCTAACAGTGTCATCTTAGAATTTGTGTTTAGTATAAATATTGGTCTAAGAGTCAAATTCTAAGTTTTGTTTTTGGATGTGTGTTTTCTTTCTTAGTTTCTCTTTTCTCTTTCTTCTTCTGCTGTCTGTGTTCCACATTTCTGGTGGCTAGATTGACCTGTGGTACTGCAGAAGTAGTCTCCATCAGATTTGGATGTTGGACTTTTGGTTGTTAGAATGCCTTTTGGTCCAGAACGACCTCTGGTATTCTGACTGGCATGACCTGTACTTAAACATTAGGTATCAGCATGTATAAGGATGGGGTCATGTCAGCAGAAGGCAGATTGTGGGTGCAGGTGTCAGAAACTGAATTTTTATTTTCAGAAAGGATAATGTTGGAGGGTTTAGATGTTGGGTGTGGCTCTTACCTGTTGTGGCTTGTGTTGCCTGTAACTGAGCCATAAATGTCCAATCATATAGTAGAAAGTTCATGAAACTGGGGGAGGGGGAAAAGGACATGTCATCGGGTGGAGTCATGGACTTGCAAAACAAGCGTTGGCTGGGTTAAAACAGCAGGTAGGGCTGTTACCTCCTCTGTCTAGTATTGACTGTACCTGAGCAGTCAATATCCACCTAAGCAGTGAGAGTGGGGGATGATGGTGTATTGTAGGTCTGTAGGTTGTCAGCAGCCTGGGTCTTATGACTCTGAACTAAGGGAGGACAAGGGAGGACACGTAACAGGTGGGTCTCTTACCTATTTTGGCTAGATTTGTTCCTTAATTTGTGTGATTGTAATTGCATAAAAGGCATATTTATGGCATTATCAGCTAATCTGATAAAGCAAATGCTGTCATGAGACTCTGCCAATCAAATGTAAACCTCACTATACCTAGACATTATATCCATATCTCATTGGCTTAAAAGAGCACATAATAAACTCAGTTCTATTGTAACACAAGTTTCATATGCTGTGTGCACAAAAAAATGAATACCAAGCCAATAGTGAATGAAATATAAGGATTCCAAGCAAAATTGGTGCTTTGATCATAATCCTCCCCAAGTCCTAGTCATTATGTGATTCACTTTCCTCATCTGTATTACATATTTGTACTAAAAGCCCAAATGAGAAGAATTGGGATTACATTCATGCAATCATGATGAGTTTTTGTAAATAATAGTATTTAATCAAATAGTTGAGGAATTGGTTTGTTTTCATCAAGATGAGCACTAACTGATGTTTCCTTCAGGAGCAGGTACAAAGGACCTAAAGGTGATTCAGCCTGAGAAATCAGTTTCTGTCTCTGCTGGAGAGTCGGCCATTTTGACCTGCACGGCAACCTCCCTGTTACGTGTGGGGCCCATACAGTGGTTCAGGAGTATAGGACAATGTCAACTCTTAATATACAGTTTCACAGGAGAGAACTTCCCCAGAGTTACAAATGTTTCACGTACTACAGAAAGAAACAACATGGATTTTTTTCCATCTGCATCAGTAATGCTACACTTGCTGACTATGGTACTTACTACTGTGTGAAGTTCTGGAGCACATACTCTGAAGAGGGGGAGTTTCAGTATGGGATAGGCACACCCAACTCCATGATCGTGGTAAGTATTCCACTGTTTTCCTCTCCCCTCATATTTATTTCCAACAAGTCAAAACAGTGTTGAATATTTTGTAAACAAGTAAGGAACTAGTGTGGAAGTGACCCCTCCTGTTCACGTGGTCACTCCAATCCAACTGTGGACCAAGAAACCTGAGCATAGAAGAGGATATTCTAGTTTCTAGTTATTCCTCTTTGGTAAAAGGGATAAATCCATACCTTTATTTGCCTTTCCAACAGCAATTATCTTTCTCAATCTATCCCAGCCTGTTGACTATATAAAGTCCCTGAAAGCTGATTTTTCATCCATTGATGAGATCAGACATTTCCTACTGCATCTACAAAGAATTTCCCCACCTAATTGGAGACTACTTCTGCTAGATTCCATTCTATATGCCAATTTACATTGTAGGAAATGGTCAAGAAAGATGTCTCACCCATTTGTCCTCCTCGCTCTCAAGGGGAAAAAGCACATCAAGGGAGAGTGACAAACCCAGGGCATAATGTGCATTTCTTATTTACTCAAAACTTTCTTCACAATGCAAACATTCCTGATGTGCCCACATTCCCTGTGGAAACTCACAGCTCTGGTTTAGGTATTGAGACCAATCTAGGTCTTTTACATGGCACTGTCAGAGAACATTTTCAGGGAATTACTCTCACAGGCATTAAAGATCTGGCCCAATGTTGGCTTGGCTCCTGTGTGTGAATTATCTACAAACACCAGATCTGGGGCTGTCAAATGTTCATTTTGCATTTCCGGAAAGAAGCATGAAGTCTTCTATACAGGTCTTGATTTTGAGAATTTTACAGCATAAAAGTCAAACATACTGTACAACCCAGCCTGTTAGATATGTAACCCCTATATGTGCCCTCTCCAAGACCACACAGCCAGATAGATGTTGGGATTTGGACTGGAATCCACATCTCCTTAAAAGCCATTTTCTTACTGTCCAGGCAAGAGAAGCTATCTGTACTTAGAAGCTTGATGAATAAGATATATTGAATCATAATTTGTTCAATTCGCCCAGAATTTTCCTTCATCACCAGCTCCAAAGATTTTTCTCACATTCAGATTCTAATATGCATTAGTGATGAGAAAGCTACCCAAATGTCAACCATACTCACCCTGTATTGGATTTGAGAACTGTTCCCTTGTGGAAACAAAGTATAATAGTCCATTAGCTAGACATATCATATTTAAGTTCCTAGGCCATGGATGTTTTGTTTTCAATTTGTGACTACTAAAACAGTAGACCATCTCTTAATTAACCATTCTGGCCATAAGGCACATGCCTTCTGCTGAAAGCCTGCTACCTTCAACATGAGTTAATTTATAGGGATGTTACATATTGCCCACTTAGGTATAGTGTAGCAAGTCTTCTCACATCCCTTCAATGGACAAAGAGAGGGAAAGTGGCTTCACCATGAATCCATACATATCATAAACAAGGACACTAATACTCTAGGCAAGGCAATGTATAAGCAACTGCAACCAGCCAGTGACTCAATTAAGATACAATCCACAGCTTTTCAGTAACACTAGATGTTTTCCATATCATTTGCTACAACAATGTTATTGATTATGAAGTAGGTTGGAAGAGCTGAATGGAATAGCAATTGTTTATGTGCATGGCCTCTCTTATATCATTTTCTCCTGAAGCATTGTTATAGAGGAGAGGTCCTCTCTTCCCTTTAGAGAAGAAGACCCTGAAATTGATAGAGAGCACCTGATTTGTGAGCACATAAAGGAGAGGTTAGTGTTCACTAAAACATCCTACCTCATAGACTAAGAGGCCACACAAGCTGCCTTCCTATTTAGCTTATTCTCTGAGGAGCAAACACAGAATCAAGTGGCCTCTGGTGTCTAGTACTGAAAATACATGTTCTGCAGGAGTCTAGGGTTCCTGAAACAAAGGCTTCCTTCCCTCTGGAGCTATGTGGAGCAGGCATCTGGCACAGGATTCTTCAATTCAGAATCTTAGGGAAGAATTAGGGTGGTGTCTGTGGAGGGGCTTCAGTGAAAAGTAGCAGTAATCTTTTGAAAAATGAAAATGAGGGCACAGAGTGAATTCTGACACACATCAGGGAAGAGGAGATAGTCTCTATTCCATCCTAAATATCCTCTTCTGTGGTATGATGATGATCACATATCATTCAAAGGGAAAACCCATGCCTCCAAATATCACCAGGCACAGCAGCATGCCAAAAACAAACAAAACAGTTGGTATATTACGGTTTTAAAATCCTGGATTCCTCATTGAATCTGAGCATTACTTTCCTCTTCAGAATGTGGCTCTTGTGCCTACCTTCCCAAACTGCTCTGACTACACAGAAAAGTGATGAGAGCCTGGCATCAGGAGCCCATAGGGTGACAATAACATACTCTCTGTGCAATCCTCAGTTTTCCATTTTGTAATGAGACAGTCATGCTCCCTGTTAGATGTTTCTTAAGGAAAGATAAAACATGCATATAATCTTGGCTGATGACGTTAGGGCCATTAGGAACATCAGAATTTCAGTAGTCTGTAGAGAGGAAGTAATCTAAATGGTTATGCATTCCAGAATTGCTACCCTCTGACATGTACACAGAAAGAGATCTTCCACACAGGGACCTCACATAATAACCTCTGCCTGTTAACACAGCATGTAGACTGCCTCTACTGAAGTAGAAAAGTCATATGACATACTAACAGAAACTTCTGACTTTCAGGAAATGTTTCCTAACTCTGTGTTGTCTTACTAAGGGGTCATGTGTCCTTGAACTTTTCACTTTCCTTCTCTAGGCCTTAGGTGTTAATGAAGTTAGGGGGGATTGCTAACTGTTCACCTGGTTATTTTCAGAATTACAGAAACTAAGAAAAATTCTAGATTCAAGTTTCTTCAGTTGTTCTGGTATGGGTCTTGTCATCTGATACATCAAATATATGCAATAAGAAATGTTTGAGATTATTCCCTTGATTGAGCTGTTAGGATACCATGCTGAGACATTACAACACCTTATGTTTGAAATAGAACCAACTCTGCTGCACACTATTTCCTAAATCCCAAGTAGTGTTCCAGGGGCATATCTCAGAGAGGAGCAGAGTCATTAATGTACAAAAAGGCACCATCATGTTCAACTTTAATCTCAAACAAATCTTTTCTGTATTGCACAGATCAGCACTCTAATAATTTCTGGGGCCAGAAATGTCTTTCCTTCACTCAGAACTCTATGTAAATTAAACAGAATGTCAACAATTCTGTAAATTCTTAATCTCATGGCCATTTGCTTTCTATAATTAGAACGTCTGGAGTCAGTACTTGTGGCCCTTATTGAAATGTAAAACCCACTGGCCAACTCTTCGAAAGGATCACTAAGAAAGAGAAAAATGTTAAGCATATAGAAACTTCTTATCATTAAGTGAAATTTCCTTGGTAGTACCAAAAACAAACTAGAGACATACCTTATTGTTTCTCTATGACTTTTACTTCATGCAAATGGAAGAAAATAAACATGTGATCATGGAAGGGTATTAAGATAAATATCAGCTCAGGAACTGATCATGTACTATTTCTCAGCACAGAGCAGATTTGTGTGCATCAGGGCAAAGGATGGCAGGAAATGTGATACACAGAAACGAGATACAAGTTGAGGGAGAAGGGGAAGGGAACAAAGGAGAGGGAGATGGAGTCTTTTTCCCAGAGAACAAAAGACTGCCTGTAGGTAGATGAGATAAATGTAACATACAGAAAATGGCAGGTTATAAGCCCTGTGATAGGATAAAGTGTCTACTATTTGGGCATGTCCATTAGGCGATGCAAAGGGAACTTTTCTTGCCAGATTTCAAACTTTTGACATCAGGACACTAGAAGGTTTGGGAGAAAGTAGTGGCAGAATAAGGAAACAGAAGATTGACTGCCAAACTGTAGGGGTATCATGTGTGTGAGTGTTTGGATAGATTGACTTCAAATAACACTTGTTTATCCTCCTGCTTAGATGATTTTTCGAGGAGGAATCACATTGTACAAATACAACCATGTAACTATGTAGAATATTCATTAAATAAATACAGCCTGTTACACATAATAACATCAACATAAGACATCTACAGCACACATTTCTTTCTGTCAAACAGTCCACTCAATGTGTGCTTTTAAGACCAGAGAGAATTCATGTCTGTTCAACAGACTTCTGTTTTGGTGCTTTGATATTAAGAATAAGAAAATGAACCAAATCTGGCTTCAGTGACAGGGGATAATTTTTGCCTTTTTCTTCAGACTAAGTACAAATTATGTCCACATATGGAGATACAGATAATTGAGCTCTCAAATATTAATTTGAGGGCTTGGCAGATATTGGACTTTAGATATTAGGTTTATATGTACAAAAGAAGAAGAAGAAGAAGAAGAAGAAGAAGAAGAAGAAGAAGAAGAAGAAGAAGAAGAAGAAGAAGAAGAAGAAGAAGAAGAAGAAAGAAGGAAAGAAAGAAGGAAAGAAAGAAGGAAAGAAAGAAGGAAAGAAAGAAAAAAAGAAAGAAAAAAAGAAAGAACGAAAGAAAGAAAGAAGGAAAGAAAGAAAGAAATAGAGAGGGGAGAAAAGAAGGAAGAAAGGAAGGAGAGAGAGAGACAGAGAGAGACAGAGAGAGACAGAAACAGAGAGAGAAAAGGAGGAAAAGCAGAAAGAAGTAAGAAAGTGAGAAGTAAAGGAAGAAAGGAAACTATGGAAATCAGGAAGGGAACAAGATTTGTGACCCTTCTTTTATAAATATTCTTTTCTGGCTTACAATAGTTAAAAATCTGGGAAATTTTACCTTAGATTATCAAGCCTACATGAGAACAGCAGGAATAGATGAAATTAAATATGAAATACAGTGGTAATTGACTTCCTTGCCAAGGCCTATAATTTAACTGGCTTTGTCCTTTCTTATTTTCTCGTGGCCATCTGTGCTAACCTAAGCAAACACAGAACAATTGATACAACAGAAGGAAGGTGAGAAATCCTAAGGAAAACTGTACAGGAAGATGAACCCTTAATGTCTGTAGCTAAAATGCATTTATAACATGGAATTATAGCAGGTTCAGAGTTTGACTGAAGTCTTGATATCGATCTCAAGCAACAAAAGAAAATGTGATAATTGTGAAATCAGTATTAGCTAGTAAAGTTCTTACAGTGTATGTCATTAGTGGTGGCAATCACAATGACATCCTTGTCTTCATGCTCCATTACAGCTAAACCATTTCTTCCTGTGTTCTCAAGTCCTACAAGCAGAGCTACACCTAAGCAGACACTGAGCTTCACATGCACATCACACAGTTTCTCACCTCAGGACATCACACTGAAATGACTAAAAAATGAAAAGAAGCTCTCTCACTTTCAAACCACTGTGGAACCAAAGAAGAGTGTATCTTCTACAATATCTTCAGCACAAATGGTGCTGGGAGCTGGTAAAATCTACACTAAGATCTTCTGTAAGGTGGTCCATAACACCTTTGAAGGAAGCACTCTGTGGGAGAGCCACGTTGTCTTACACCATCTGAGGTAGATGGTGTTGACACCAGGCTCCAGTTCCTGTATGATCAGAATCATTCTCCCATACTTCCCAAGCATTCATGTACATTACACAGGAGGCATCTAAGTCTATAATCAGCACCTAAAGGAAATTGTATTTAACAGAAGTAACTGAAACTATATTAATTATGATTCACATACCTCATACCCAGCATTTTTAGACATTTATTTTTCCTAGTGTGCCTGAGAGTTATGGTTATTGATTTCTCTAATTAGTGTCCTCACTCCACCTCTGCTTGTGCTCCTCTGTGTTAGGAGCTGTACTCAGTTGTGATCTGCTCTGTGCCAAACACTATTATGTTCCTAAGGTGCATTTGTAATGTGGTAGGTATTCAGCACTCCAGCTTTTCTCTGGGGTCATCCAATGTCTCCTTTCCATCTACCTCAGCTTCTATTAGAAATTTTTTAATTCCACCCTCTTTTAGATCAACCAACAGAGAACACCAATCTGGAATCTGATAAATATCATGTACCAGGTGCAGAAGTTCTGTCTTTTGAGCTTTCAGTTGACCTGTTAAAGAGTCTAAATATATCACAGAAAGAATTGTCTTCTACAATCATAGCAAACAAGGATTGAACTTATATCTGAAACAGATTGCTCTTGGTAAATATATCTGCCAATTAGGATGCCATGGTAATCACATGCCAGATTGAGCATAATGGACAGCCACCACACATTAAAACCCATAGTGTTTTAAGCCACTGCACATCAAAGTGAGCAGGGTACTGTCATCATCTCTCATGAGGTCTTCACCCTATTTTCTTGGCTATGTGTAAAATTGGTCTCTTTTAAATGAAAGAGGCAGCATTCATTTTTAATATATGTGTAACCTGACAACTACAACAAAATAAAAAGAAGTCAGATTTCATTCTCACTTTTTGCAAGTCTCATACATATTTCCACTGATGTGTTGAAGTACATAGATTAAATAAGTAAGAAAATAAAGTATCATCAAACTCAAGCATCTTGACTCTTCCCATTTTTACCTAACATTTGTTACATCCTCAAGTTCATATAATTTCTTTATAACATCTTCTCTGCCTCCATTCCATTTTACATTTTTCCATAAACATTTGTGTTCCCTTTGGGTGAAATTCCAACAGTCTACCTGTAGTTTCCAGTTATTTAGGTACCCAGATTTCTGAGTGATGTTTTAAGAAGAAATGCCAATCTTTCTGTTTTAAATATGTATATATTACACAAACACATGCAACCCTGAATGCACCTTTACTACATTTTTTTTTAGTTTAGCAGCAGTCTCTTTCCTTTGTCAACAATTTTATGAGTTAGTAATTTTACAGTCAAGAATATAGTAGTTGAGAAGCAATAGGGATGTTGAATTATCATGCAAAATGGTCTAATGAAATCAAAGAAAATCAAGTCTTCCTTTGAGCACAGCTATCCCCAGGGTATAAGGCAAATTTTCAGTAAAGCAATTCTCCAGGACTTGTTATTATGTAAACAAGTTTTATGTTATAATGTAAAGTTTTAATTAGATAAAGATCCATCAATCTGAATATGTTTTTTTCCTCTCATGAAACAATTGGGAGGTCCACAAATCCAATGATTCTGGAAAACTCAGATTACTTGGTGCTTGAGCCAGTATGGCTGTGAAAGGGGAGGTGGGACACAGTTCCTGCTCCTGGAACATCACCAGGCCATTTATCCCATGATCCCCTCATGTGCTGATGATGGTTGCTGTTGCCCCAAAGCTGATCTGTTATCTTTACTACTCTACCTTCAGTCTTTCTTTTTGGGGAATATAACCCCCATTAATCAGAACTAATCACACCCTAGTAATTGAAACAGAAGTGTTTTCAGAAATGAGTAATGGAGATTGTCATGAGGCTGTAGAGGACAAGGAGCAGGCCTTCAACTTGGCCTTTAGGTCCATGGGGAAAAAGTCTATAAAGCATAAGCATATGGGACATAAAAGCTTACCTGGTCCTTTGTAGAAATAGTTCATTGCCAGACTTGGCCTTAAATTTGGAATCAGGAAGAAGCACATATACCCTCTGGTCCAATGACTGCTGCATTAATTAACTATGGTGAACTTGGGGACATTAAGAATGAAAAGTAAAAGTGGCCTCAGGAAGAAAAGAATTGAATAGAAAAATAGGAAATTATATGTGATTTAGGACTAAATTGTATTAGAAAGAGAGTATATGAGACTGTGGAATTACTAGGATAAGGAAAGGGAGATTACAGAATTAAAAGATGATGTAGAAGCATATAAAAAGTTAGTACTCCGTTTCAATATAAATGAAAAAGGGTACGACTGGTTCCCACTCATCACTCCATGCTGGCCACCTAGTACTCTTGGACCCAGGAAGGTGATTGCTCCCTGGTGTCAATTCTGGCACCATAGGGTCATGTAGAATTAACATTAATTTATCTCAGTGGCAGCTGGTTTCAGGGTGGCACCATGACACATTAGCCTAGTTATCGTCTAGCCATAGTGATCTTTCTGTTCCCATTGCTAGTGACCTTGACTGTCCTAGACTGCCAGGAACTCTGGTCCTGGTAATATCAAGACTCAACAAACTATAATCCAACAACTGAATTCATATATTAGATATTCAATCCATAATACATACACAGAATAAATTCACTACCAATTAATAAAGCTAGAAACTGCCCACCTAGACAAGGTAAAATTGACCCAGACCACCTGGATCAGAATCATCTTCCTCTGTCATCTCCATCTTGAATCCTCTCCTTCCTAGACTTTTCCCTGCCTACCCTTCCTCCTCATCCAATGATAGGCTATGCCTTATCCTGGACCTGCTTTGATGTATAATGACATCATCTTATAATACTCTGTTATTCTAGCTGATTGGAGAATTGGAGATGGCAATGCCTGGAAAGATATTAGAGAATGCTAACTGTTTTACTTATATAAACTCAAAGTTTTGTAAGGAATCATTTTAATTTTAGTACTGTTATCCATCTGTTTTTACATGAGAGTAGGTACTAAAGACTGTTATCTGCTTTACTAGGAAACCACAAGATCTATACCCAGGTCCCATGAAGAACAGACTATGTAAACCTATAAAGAAAGGTGCTTTTGCTTTGTGTTTAGTTTTGCTCTGAATAAAACTAATGAAACGAAGGTTGGGACTATTGATCTGGGACTCACAGAGTTTATGTAAATTAAGGAATTTTTGATAATTATTAACAATGATCAAGGCCTGGAAGATTTAATAAATAAAAGACCAAGTTCAGATGGAGCACTACTGAATTCCTTCTATGAAGCCACAATTACTCTTATACCTAAACCACACAAAGACCCAACAAAGAAAGAGAACTTCAGACCAATTTCCCTTATGAATATCGATGCAAAAATACTCAATAAAATTCTGGCAAACCGAATCCAAGAGCACATCAAAACAATCATCCACCACGATCAAGTAGGCTTCATCCCAGGCATGCAGGAATGGTTTAATATACGGAAAACAATTGGCTATTTCAAACATATCCAAATGAGGTTACAACATAGCAAAAGAGTATTTGCAGGTTGGGGCGTCTGGAATGTCAGAGGCTAGGGGCTTATCCCTTCCCGCCAGACTGCCTATGAGTCAGTTCCGATAACTCGGACTGGTTCCTGCATTCCTTCTTCCTTATCTTTGTGGTCTGGTAGTCGTAATGGCGGGGCAGGCCCCAGAGGGCCTGGGCGTGCCTGGACCTGCTCGGGCCTGATTCAGCTCTGAGTCTGTGTATCTTAAAACTTACTTTTTACTTTTATAGTTGTGGACCTTAAGCTCGTATAATTTTTCTTTAAAGGAGGTTCTTTCATTCCCCCATTTTCTTTTAACATTGAGTAAAATCTTTTACGCAACTTGGTTAAGGAATCTCTGTTTCCTGGTGTTTTAACCTTTTGTATTGCTGGGTTAATACAAGAGTCTGGATAACAGAAAGCCTATCTTTTATAAACTGTACCAACCTATTTAAAATGCAAGGGCCAAAAAGGAGGATTAGGAGAAGAATTAGGGGTCCCATCAAGGTGGACAGCAGGGTAGCAAACCAAGGGGATCAGTTAAACTACCCTTGTTGGGAATCAAACAACTTTTGTCTCTGGGCTAAGTGTTCTTGGAGCTTAGCCATATTATCTCTTAATATTCCTGTCTGATCTTCATAGAAACAACATTCTTCTTTCAGTGTAGCACACAGACTCCTTCTTTAAGGAATATCAGGTCTAATCTTCTCCTATTCTGAAGGACTACCTTTGAGAGGGAGGTTAGGTATTCTTGGAGGTCAGGCAATCTTGGAGGTCAGCCAAAAAATCTTTTTTTTTACTCTTTTTTATATCTGAGTCAATGGCAGTTCTGAATTCTCTGTAAGCCTTGCATTGCAGGGCAACAGCAGATGTCCTTGTGCTGCCTTTGTAGCACCTAGATAGCCTTAAATAATTCTCAACTCTCTTTTGCGTCTTACTAAGTCTTTAGCATCAGGATTCCAATCTGGACACTACACGAACCTATACACCAAGGTCATGACTATCTTAGAACTTCTAAACTTATGATCCCTGAGGCACAGTCCCAAGAAGTGTTAGAAGTACTAATGCACATAATGCCTTCATAGTAAGGGTATGTTACATCATTTGCAATAGAAATCAAGCCTATCCCCACACCTATCCCGATGGAACCCAGGGCAAACATGAAATTCTTGTTTCTAAAACACACTCCTCAAGTGAGCATTATAGCAACCTCCCAGTTATGTCTCTGATGTATCCACTTATCTGATGTGCAAGTCTACGGAGCTTTTTGAAGATCTGAGTGCCCCTCTAGGTTCCAGCTCTCAGCCCCAACAGCTAGTACTCGGCTGGTGAGGGCTGAGACTTGATGGCTGTCAGGGTGGTCAGCAGCACCAGGTACGGTCCTTTCCAGCGAGGCTCGAGTGTCTGGGCTCCGTGTTGTTGAATGTAGCTGCAGTCTCCGACCTGGAACTGATGAGATGTCTCGGAGTCCCTGGGGCATAGGCTGCTCCCAGCTGTGAGCAGATTTCTTTCTGTATCACCTGTAGGTCTTTTAGTCTGGCATGTTGGTTCAGTAACATCATCTAATACAGTCAGAGGGGCTGAGGCCCCATATAAGATCTCAAAGTGGATAAGGCTGAATCTGGAAGAGGTATTTCTTGCTCTGAAGAGAGCAAGAGGGAAGGAGTACCACCAAGTCTGCGCCAGTCTCCATGGTCAATTTGGTCAGGGTCTCTTTTAGAGTTTTATTTATTTACTCTACCTGCCCTGAATTTTGAGGTCTGTAAATACAATGTAATTTCCAATCAACCTCTAAATACTTGGCCACACCCTGGCTTACCTTGGGAACGAAAGTAGGGCCATTGTCTGACCAGATTACCTTGGGCACTCCAGACCTGTGGAAGATTTCTTCCAGTATCTTCTTGATGACTAGCAAGGCCATCTCTTGGTGAGGAAAGCTTCTATTTATTCCTGGAAAGGTATTTACAAGCACTAGGAGATACTTGTGATCATATTTTATTGGTTTTATCTCAGTGAAGTTCACTTCGACTTTTCACTAAACTCTCTAGGTCTCTTTGCCCTGTTTTCTTGCTAAGCATTCACTTACTGACATACCTTATATTTTTTAACTGCCTCTCTGGCTAGAATCTTAAAGTCTATTACATACACCTTAGTTACTTGGACAAGCTTCTTATCTAAGTGAGTCCATTCCTGTATTTGGCAAAGTGAGTCATTTGTTTGTTCTCTGAGGAATATAGTTTTCCCTCAAGTGTGCCATTGTCTTTTTTTTTTCTCTAAGCAATTTGGGCCTTTTCTTCTGTTGTACATTCTAAGTGAGGCCATCCCTTAGTCCAATCCCAGTTCCAAGTGGCTGTCTCTTGTAGGCCTGTAACCAGGATAGGCTCCTGCATAGCCATTTCCCGAGCCACTTTATCTGCTTTGTTACTGCCCCATGCCACTGAATCTCTTCCTTCCTGATGTTCTGGGCAATGAATAATACTCACAGTTGCTGGCTTCATCAGGGCATCCAAGAGATGGCAAAGGCATCTGTGGCACTGACGTGCTAGGGGGGTTGAGGTTCAGCCATTCCAGATGACATTGTGTTGTCCACCATGGCGGCACCCACTTATCTCTGACCTTCATGAAGAGAACTGTTCCCGTCTGTGGACAAGGTCTTTGGCTTTCAGCAGGGGTCAATCAGCCAGTCACAGAGGTCTTTCCTCCACCCATGGGCTTCTGTCAGTGCTTGACACTCGTGCTGTGGTGGCTCCAGGTCAGGATTGGGCAGCAAGGTGACCAGATTGCCCCCAACCGGTGGAGAATCTAGTCCATGGCAGCTGACCAGTGGTCCCATCTTTTGGGACGTTCTATTCAGAGGCAAAACATCAGCCACTCTATCACAGTTTAAGTCCTGGATTGGGTGATAATTGTTAGTTCCCGGCTGGCAGGAACAGTGTTTTCCAGGCAGAACAGCACTAAGCCACACATCTCCCAGCATCAGGTACTGGTGCACTGAGACAGGTCTTAAGCTCCACATACACAGTGTGCAGATATGCATACACATGGCCACACCCAGCCATTTCAGCCCACACAAGCCATTTTGGAGAGCAAATTTCTCATGAGGAAGGGATAGGGGCAGTCAGGGATGACCATGAACTAGTGGGTTACCCATCCCACGCCAAGGTCCACTGTTCTTCGGGCAGTCCATAAGTATTGTTTGTTGCCAGTAGCCCCCTGTACCCAAGGTCTTTGGATACTGGCCCACTGGAGCATAGGAGCACAGAGCTTTGGGTCCCTATATCCACAAAACAACCAGGCGGGCTTTCCTTCTATCTCTCTGCATAGCCAGCACTCTAGGACCGAGAGGCTCTCCAGTGGCCCCTCTTGTTCTTTCTGGGGCAGTCTCTGACTCGGTGTCCTTTTTCTTTGCATTAGGCACACTGATTTTAGCCAGGAATTCTCTTCTGTTGCCAGGTACTGCCTTCCTAGGTTCCCTAACTACTGTGGCCAGTATATGTTCTCTCTTGTCTTTTATCTTTTTAGCTCTCTAGCTTCCTATTCTTTTTACCTTCTTTCTTTCTTTTCTTTTTTCAGTCTCTCTGTCTAACCTTACTTTCTCTGTAACTTATACTAACTCTCAGCAACTTAGCCTAACCCTTTAAATTTTTGTAACTTTCTCTTCATATCTTTTCTTTATCTTAGCCAAATTGGTGGGGCATTTTCCAGCCCCTCAGAGACCCACCCTTGGAGCCTGGTGGCAGACCTGGAGCACTCCCTACCTTCCGGGGTATTGAAGTCAACAGTCAGGAGTGAGGGCCTTCCATCCATGTCTGGAACATTCTTTCTGGTCTCTAGTAGGATTTTGTCTTTCCTCGGTGGTAAAGAAGACCTGTAACAGTTACTAACAAACATCAAGTGGGATGGTGAGAAAACAAGAAAATCTTGAGCATAGAGGTCCACTGAAGAGGGCAAATAACATTTAATCACACAGCTAAACTAGGAGGCCCTTTTTGGACAAAAAGGCCATTGTAAAAATAAGCACAAGCTTTGTCTATGAAACAGAAAGGCGAGCAGAGGGGCAGCCTATCTATTACCAGCTGTCTCTCTGAACTTAGATTTTCCCTTAAGGAGTAACTCTCTTCAGTGTCAGCTTGGTGGCTTTGCCTCTCAAGAGAACCAGCCTCCAAATGACACTAGGCTTCTAATAACAACTAATAACAAAAGAATGGAGAGATGATTAGAACCTGGGTGCTAGATACTAAGTAGCTGACAAAAGAATTATAACCAGTTTACCTGGGGCTTCCTGTCTCTTACATCTAATCACAGTTTGTTGTCGATTCTTTTTGAAACTATTTTAGTGGTTTCTCTGCCCCCCAACCTGGGGCATCTCTCCTTGGGGAAGAGGCTCAAGAGAGAAAGATAGAACTCCCCGGCAGAAAACAATTTTTCTCAAACAAACTATTTTTAACTTTTAACTTAAGCTCCAAGAGGACCAAGTAAAACTCTTTGACGAGCAAGCAAACAGTTCCAAGATTTCAAACACAGTCGTCAGTCCAAGATTCAAAGACAAAACAAAAACCAAAAAAACACTCGACAATACCACAGAAAACAAACCAGACAACCAAGACCAAGACAAAGCATGGCAGTCTGAGAACACCAAACACAGAAACAGAATACAGACAACAGACACTAACACATCCAAGCACACGTGTCCGTGCCTATACTCAAATAGGCAGCTGAACGAGACCTCTGACGGTGTGGGATTCCTCGTCCACTCCCACCTGGGTAAAAGGAGCACTCCATCTCCTTTGTTCCCACTCTCTCAACACAGACCGGTTCAACAGTCAAACAAGTAACAGGACAGACGCACCACGTGGCTTCGACGTAAAACCCAAAGCAGATAGTCAGACGGAGGTGCTGAGGATCCTGGACCCTCTCCTCCAAACAGAACCATGGGCTGAGCCCCAAAGAAACGGGATCCAGACACCCTTGGAACGTCTTCCAGGGCTGCAGGGGGAGAAGTCAGAGCTCGTCAGTTCCTTCTGTGGCCCGCCCAAACGGAGGCGCTGAGGGTCCTGGACCCTGAGGCACTGATAGTCCTGGACCCTCTCCTCCAACCAAAACCCAGAACTGAGTCTAAAACAGACGAACTGAGCGCTTACAGGACAAGATAAGACAGGGCAGGACAAGACAGATGCCAGCCGGCTTACCTCCCGGTGGGTGGTCGGTGGTCTCTGGGCGGAGAGTCTCCCGATCCTGGACGAGCCCCCAAATGAAAGACCCTCAGCGAGAATCTTTCCTCGGGAAGGAGATCCCCAAGCCCAATGATCAGGCCGAGACCACTGGATGCAATCAGCAAGAGGGTTTATTGTCAGGATACACAGGAACCTGTGGGCGTCTCAGTCAGCTCGGAAGGACTGGCGCTTTGATTAACTTTTAAATTAATTCTAGTACTTCAAGAGCAACAGAATGATTTGAGATGGCATCTAAACTTGTGTAGACATGTACTACATAATGGTTGAGGCTCCAAACCATGAAAGTGATTTGCATGGATTCTTATCTATACATTTTTCATTCATCACCTGCACGTTTTCAAGAAAATGCTTTCACTGGGTCTTTTGCCACTCCACCATGATCCCTTCTTTCCCAAAAACATGCAACTTTCCAGTATGCCTTTTATCTAAACAAGGCAGTCTATCAATTTACCACCTGTCTATTTTCCATCCTAAGAGGATGTCCTCATGTGTATGTCCCATTCAAAGATATTCCTGAGTACTTGAGATACTGAAACTGTTTTGTTCCAAAGACACTGTTCCAGGGATTATCCTAAGTACCACAAATAACTAGTATATCACTGTACTACTAACCTTATGACCTTCCCTAGATAAGTTGTTTGATCAGAAATCGAAAAATAGTCACTGACTCATGGAATGCATGTTCATTCTTACATAAATATCAGTGTCTATTTTCTAGAAATACAGATTTCTGACACCTACAAGCCTACTGTAGTCTCAATTTACAATGTTTTTAGTGACAGAACATTAGAAAATCATAAACCAAAAAAATTAAAATTTGTTATTGGAAGTATAGAATAGGTGGGTTACAATGTTGCTGAGAAACATATTATAATCTTCAAATGCTCTATAATGCTACATTTAGTATCTGGGTTGTTTAAACTTGTAATCTTCTAAGTTAATACATTCCAGAGAGGAGGAAAGCAGCCAAGAGAACATGGCAACAGAGGTTAAGATTCCTCTCTGCTGTGCTTCCAGGGACTAAACCACTACCCAAAGTCTATACATGGACTGACCCATGGTTCCAACTGCATATATAGCAGATGATGGCTTTTGGGCACCAATGGAAGGAGAAGCCCTTGGTCTTGCCAAGTTTGAACCCCCAAGTTTTAGGAAATGTTGGAGGGATCAGGAAGGAGGGTGGATGGAAAGGGGAAGACCCTTGTAGAAGAAGGGGAGGGGGAGAGGATAGGGAGCTTATGGACAGGAAACCGGGAAATGGAATAACATTTGAAATGTAAATAAAGAAATAGCCTATTTTAAAAAAGAAAAAAAATTACCCACACAGAATCCTGGGCAACTAGACGAGAAGTGAACCCACTGTGCTCCTTATAATGTTAAGAAAACAATACTCCTCTCTACACATCTACAGATTGTTATGATTATTATTAAGGGATGGATGTGTACAGGGCTTTGTAGGTCTAGATGAGCAAATTATATCTTATTTAAATGGGCAATTATATCTTATCAATTGGATCAGAGGTTATTTTATTGTGTGATCTTTCATGTGGTGAATTGAATTCAAGAGAGTGTGTGGTGGCTAAGGACACTGAGTCGACGTGGAATTGGGATGTATATCTCTGTCATGGTGTCAACCAGCATTGGGAACTAGACGAGTAGAGAGATTGTTGCTGGGCTCCGAGAGTAGCCATCAACAGTGTGATATCGATGGAGCAAGGCAGGTGAGACACTTTGCTGACTGAGATGAAAATATCAAAATGATGTCATGGGGCACTACAGTGCCAGATCTAGTGTGGGTTTAAAGAAACCATTTATTATAATTTTTCAGCAGCAGGTGGCAAACCTATGTGTTAGGCAAGAATCCACTCGTAAGCCTAAGAGTTGAGAGAAAGCTTCATTTTCTAAATGAGAGGGGGACAGTTCCATGTTGAATCACATGATGTCTCAAGCATGGGGAACTTAAACAAAGAAACACAGAAGCAGCTTAGACTTGCTTACTGTAGGTCCCCTACTGTGATAAGTAGTGGCAGCTCAAACAATTAGAGATTAAAAGGTACTTTTTAAAACAAATGTTCTTTGAAAAGTCTTCCAGGACACTCCTAATGTGGGCTCCATGGGAATTTTGGGTTAAAATCCTAGTTAGCCAAGATGCCTGGTTCTTAATGACAGATATTATTGGTAGGTAATTAAATTTGTTTTTAGAAAAAAAGAATACAGAGATTACCTGAATCATGTGGGGATTTTTACCCATGGTTCGGAACTTAGGGAAAATTAGTTATTTGACTCCAAGTAGAGAGTTGTGGTAGAAGTCCGTACACAAGGAAGAATAAATACAGACATATGTTATGGAAGTTATTAATAAATAAAAATATAAGGCTTTTGGTAGAGAGCTTGACAAATCAATATATTTTGGACTAAAGTTCAGGTTTGATAAGTTGCATACTTATTGGTATTAGAATTGATAGAGAGTGTTTAGTTTGTTTTATGAATTACCGTGCTATAGGCCAAATGGCTCAATAATGCCAGATAGCAAAGTTTTGTGGTTATTTTTAATATTTACCATAACAGGAAACTCAGGTTTTCTTAACGTGCGCTCTATGGGAATTTTGAGTTAATTTCCTGATATAACAGATTAGAGAAGCCTAAACAGATTCATACACTGTTGTTAAGCTTACTTCCTTTTTTAAAAAATTGTTTAATCTTCATAATGGATGTGACATTGAGTTTTATGGCTATATTATTCCTCTGAGAAAGAGGGCAAGATACAAGATTTTCTGGCTACAGACTAAGGGACACTACATTTTGGAAGAAAGGTTTTGTCTTTGTATTTTTTAAAAGGCTGATTAGGTTATGGACACCTACTAGAGTCATATGGATCAGATTTGATAGAGAGAGACTGCCTGAAGAAATAAATTCAAGAGAATCAAACAAAAAGGTGTCTAAATTTTTGTCTTGAAAATTATAATTTGCATAGTGTACCTGCTTAGATTCCTGATCTCAAAGACTTTCATCTGGGTCCAGTGAAGACAGGCACATCAGGCTACATTTGTTCCCTTTTCCCCACCTCCTAACCCCCGAAGATATCTCAATGCCCACGTGCATCTTGCAGAAGTTAATGAAGAGTCATCGTCCCAATTTCCTTGATTTTGGGGGGCTAAAAGTAGTTAATCTAAGGTCATTTTTATGAGGAATTTAGAATTTGTCATAATTTAACAGGGAGGAATTAACTAGGTTGATTGGTACAGCCACAATCTCGTTTGGTAACTAAGGTAAAATCATATCTTTTCTTTGGTATACAATTTATTTGTTAAAAAAAATTAAAAATACAAGGTTTGGAGCCAGTCCTTCTATTGATGCTGTTGCAAACTTCTGAGTTTATTACACATATGAGTTAAGGGCCAAATAGCAAGTTCATGGTTATTGGTTTGTTAGAATGCTTTCAAGATAACATAGTAAGGTAGTTAACGGACAACAGTCCAGATTATGTTATATAGATAGATGATTTTCAAAAATGTCAGAAATCTAAAAATATAACATTTAACATTATTTATCTTTTGTTGCTATGTATCTGCTCCTAATAGTTCCCATTTCATGGATTTAACGAAGAAATTGAGCATCTCTACCTCCAGGTGAGGTAATGCTTTGTGGCTAGGTAGCCACTGGGCAGAAACTGCCTATTTCAACTATAGACTAATACTGTCCAAACAGGGACACTTTATTCAGAATAGCTGACTGATAATCTCTGCTGAGCCAGGATTGTCAGACCTTTGAGGTTTGTGCATTTCAAGACTCTGTCGGTTGATTTTCACCCAGAAGACTGAAGACTTCTGCTCACATGTTGCTAACAGAGGAATGTGCTAGTGGAGAATTGTCTCTACCACCTCTCAGTTCTATAAGTTGTGTTAGGCTTCCTATGTTTATAGAAATTTGTCATTCTCCAATTTTTGATGGGTTTGAAGACTGAATATAGTCTCATAGCCTATCAGGCTGTTTACCTTTAAAATGCATATTTTATTAGATAACTAACAGACAGTAGACAAGCTAATAAAGATATAACAGATTTTTTAAGCCTTTCTTAAGCTGGAATGGATAACTAAATGTTCTGTTTAACTGAAAAAACATTGGACTGAGTGTTAGGTATATTTTGTACGTTTTATTACAAAATGATAATAGTTGTGCTCAGCTTATATTTGAGAGAACTTTTTTTTTAATTAGACAGAAAGGGTTAAATATGGAATGATGTCATTATGCAGGTGAAGGCAGATCCATGATAGAATGAGGCCAGCCATTGGACAAGAAGGATGGATGGATGGGAGAAAAGTTTTAGAAGGGAGGAGGAGGAGGAGGAGGAGGAGGAGGAGGAGGAGGAGGAGGAGGAGGAGAAGGAGGAGACCAGAGTGAGAGAGGAGGAAAGCAGCCAAGAGAACATGGCAGCAGATGTTACAATTCCTCTCTGCACATCTACAGATCATTATGATTTTTGAGGGATGGATGTGTACAGGGCTTTGTCTGTCTAGATGGGCAAATCATATCTTATTTAAGTGGGCAGTTATATCTTCTCAATTGGAAAAATACATTCTGAGAAAAGCTAGTACTTTGCTTGTACCCTTCAAATTATTCACCCAATTTTCAAAGAGCTGTTCTATCAAGTATAGAGGAAGGTAATATATAGATATTGACAGGACTGAATATTATCCAATATGATTTGGCTCTGGGTCTTCAAGATGCCAAAATTAAAAATTCATTGGTGTTCTAAAGAGTTGAGAGGCTTTGCTAAGGTTTCAGTTTGAAGTTTCATCTTCTTCATGTAAATATTCTTTTTATGAAATGAAGTAACATGTGACACTGAGTACAAATTCTTACTCACTTCCTTTAGAAGAACAAGTTAATGAGCTTATTTAGGGACATTTGAAAAATAGATACCTTTAAACCATGTCTTCTTTGAACTAGTGTTCAATGAGGACAGAAAACACATACAACATCCACAGAGCTTTATGGGCTTAGGATTCCACAGGTGGATCATGAGAAGACCACTGATGAAGAACTGCATGTGACTTTTCTAATGGTTTCTCCTGCTGCTTTACTTTCAGAAGAGAAGACAACAGATACTGCTAACATCACACTAGCTGTGCTCCTTGGACCAAAACTGCTTCTGATAATTCTCATTTCCAAGTACAGGCACAAGAAGCAGAAGGCCTGAATGTAATTTAGAAGGGTAATAGCTATTTTAATTTTCTGTTGCTGTGACAAAATACCATGACTAAAGTAGCTTATAGAAGAAAGAATTTATTTGGCCTCTTATTATTCCAGAGTCAAATGAGTCCATAATGCTTTTGTGAGGAGTGGCAGCCAAACTAGATAAAAGAAGGTTCACATTCTAGCAGAAGTCATGAGAGAGAATGAGTAAACTAGAAGTGCCAAAATAACTGAATCGCAATGCTCTTCTTTGACACTTTTCTGTAGCAAGTGTTTATCACCTAAAATTTACCAAAACAGAACGGCTGACTGGAAACCAAGAAATAAGTGTCGGATAATGTAGGGAATGTTTCTTATTCAAAACACCATGTTATGTTGCTGTGAATAGACACCATGACCAAGGCAACTCTTATAAATGACAACATTTAATTGGAGCTGGCTTACAGGTTTAGAGTTTCAGTCCACTATCATCAAGGTGAGAGCATGGCAGCATCTAGGAAGATGAGGTGCAGGAGGATCTGAGAGTTCTATATCTTCACCTGAAGGCTTCTGGGAGAAAGCTGTCTTCTAGGCACCTAAGATGAGGGTCTTAATGCCTATGCTCACAGTGGTACACCTACTCCAGTAAAGACACACCTACTCCAACACCTTCAAATAGTGCCACTTGCTGGGCCAAGCATATTCAATCCCCCAAAACACCAAATAATTTTCAGGTTATGGACTGACATAAAAGGGGCAGAATCAACAGCATGTTATTCATCACAGAGTTAGGATCTTTAGTAATGGACTCTTTCTGAGGCTCATTAAACAATTTGAGATATCACAAGCTCCAAGAAAATATGTGCATACTGCATAATTGTTCAATCCTGGATCAACAAAAATGCCTAGCGTAGTCTAGAAAATGTGAACAGCCTACGCTCAAAGGGAAGATTTGCTGTACTGGATACACTGCTCCTGTTTGAGGTGACTACAGTAAGTATAAAACAAATTGACCATGGGAAACATTAGTCTACATTATAGGCAAATATTTATACATTTCAGATGGCCTTTAATAACTGTTTTTTTTTCTTTTTTGTCCTTTCTATGATCATGAATAGTAGACTCAGAAGGCTGCATGACTCAGGAGCTAGGCTGCAATGATACACCATAATTTTATGAGGTGAGCATCTCATCCACTCAGGACAGGAGTGCTAGGAGAGGAGCTGTATCAAGGACAACGTAGAACTAAGATTATGTGTAAGAAATTAACAAAATATTGAGTCATGGGTGATTTTCTACATATTTCATTTAATACCCTGCTACATTGAACTTGGAATATCTGCCATCCTTTTTCTTACAGGGTCTCAGTACAGAAACATAAGTTCTTGAGAAACTGTGGAAGACTGCTCCCAAAGGCTCCCTTAGAAGAACAGCCTCAACAGAGATTTTCTTGCTTTTAATCTACATATGCATTATTATCCCAGAGCTCTAATGTTGTGCATAGGTGTATTCTTGCTGACTTTATTGTAATTATTTAAAATGTTAAAGATGGACTTAAAAGTCAAGGATAATCTATTTGAGTATGAAGAAATTTCACAGTTCAGGCAAAGTGTAAATGTCAGTAACTTCAGGCAACAGGAGAATGGAATAAAAAAGTAGAAAACAGACTTCCTATCTCAGAAGGCATGGATATCTGACACATGGTAGGAAGGGTTAGATATTAAAAAAATAATAAGCAGAAAAAGTGTCAAATCTGAATATACTTGGACCTTGGCAGATCTAAAAGGAAAAGACAAAAAGAAATAGAAGAAAGGAATAAGTGTTAAGTTCTGAATCTGGCTTCAGAAAAATAAAGTACAGATATTTCTATCTTTATTAATAAATTTCAAGCAGCATCCATGAAAACCTCATGATACGTATTTATACTAAATGCACATGGCTCCCTATTTGAATTTCTTTTAATTTTTTTTGATCAAATGCCTTTCCTGTGACATTAAGGAACACATTTCTTTTTTCAAGTTCTAACTTCTCAAATTATGCTCATTAATACATTACCTATATGCATATTTTACCAATCAAATAAAATTTGATAAGACAACATGTCATTTCAGTATTTAATAATTACTCTTATTTCCCCTAGTAGAAGCTCAGCTCTGAGCAGGCAACAATACAGTATTGTTTATCCACCAATGATAAATATGTTCCTAGAATAACATTTACCTCAAAGTGAGTATCCACTCAATATTTCTAATTTCTTTACTGGATATTTATAATATTTACATTTCAAGTGTTATTCCCTTTCCTGGGGTCCACTCTATAACCCCCTATTCATCACCTTACTCTTCTTCTATACGGGTGTTCCCCCACCCCATCCAATCCCCACATTGCCACCTCCCCACGCTGAAATTCCCCTATTATAAATGGTAAAGCATTGGTAGGACCAAGGTACCTCTTTCCATTATAGTCCAACAATGCCACCCTCTGCTACATGTGCAGCTGGAACATTGGGTCTCTTCATGGGTACTCTTTGGGTAGTGGTTTAGACCCTAGGAGCTCTAGTAGGCTGGTATTGTTGTCCTTATGAGGTTGCAAGTCGCTTCAGCTCCTTCAATCCTTTCTCTAATTCCTCAAACAAGGACTCCATTCTCAATTCATTGGTTGACTGCTAGCATTCACCTCTGTATTGGTCATGGTCTGGCTAAGCCTCTCAGAAGGCATATATATCAGGTTCCTGTCAGCACGTACTTATTGGAATCAGCAATATTATCTAGTTTTGGTGGCTGTATATATGTGAGCTGTATTCCCAGATGGGGCAGGCTCTGAATGGCCATTCCATCAGTCTCTGCTCCAAATCTTATCTCCCTATCTCCTTCTATGAATATTTATGTTCCCCTATCAAGAAGGACTGAGCCACCTGCACTTTGGTCATCCTTCCTATTGACCTTCACATGCTCTGCAGATTGTGTCTTGGGTAACTTGAGGTTTTGGGCTAATATCCACTTATCAGTGAGTATGTACCATGTGTGTTGTTTTGGAATTGCATTAACTCACTCAGGATATTTTCAAGTTCCATCAATTTGCATATGAATTACATGAAGTCATTGTGTTTGATAACTGAATAGTACTCCACTGTGTAGATGTACCACGTTTTCTGTATCCATTCCTCTGTTGAAAGGCATCAGGGTTCATTCCAGCTTCTGTCTATTATAAATAAGTCTGCTATGAACATAATGAATCTGTGTCTTTGTCGTATGTTGGAGCATCATTTAGGTATATGCCCAGAAGAGGTATAGCTGGGTCCTTGGGTAGTGGAGTGACAAATTTTCTGAAGAACTTCCAGACTGATTTCCAGAGTTGTTATATCAGTTTGCAGTCTCGCCAAAAATAGAGGAGTATATCTCTTTCTCCACATCCTCCCCAGCATTTGTGGTCATCTGAGTTTTTGATCTTAGACACTATGACTGGTGTAAGGTGGGATCTCAGGGTTGTTTTGACTTGAATTTCCTGATGACAAGGATGTTGAACATTTCTTTAGGCATTTTTTCTGACAGTTGATGTTCCTCAGCTGAGTATTTTTTGTTTATCTGGCTAACTATTTTTTAATAGAGTTATTTGGCTCTATGGAGTCTACCTTCTTGAGTTCTTTGTATGTTTTTTGTATTACCCTCTATCAAAGGTAGGATTGGTAAAGATCTTTTCCCAATCTGTTGATTGCCATATTGTCACAATGACTGTGCCCATTGCCTTCCAGATGCTTTCCAATTTTATGAGGTCCCATTGGCCAATTCTTGTTCTAAGTGCATAAGCCATTGCTGTTTTGTTCAGGAAAATTTCTCCAGTGCCCATGTGTTCAATACTCTTCCCCACTTTTTCTTCTATTAGTTTGAGTGTATGTCATTTTATGTGGTGGTACTTGGTCTACTTGGACCTGAACTTTGTGCAGGGTTATAAGAATGGATTGATTTGCATTCTTCTACATACTGTCTTCCAGTTGAAGCTGCACCATTTGTTGACAGTACTATCCTTTTACCATTGGATGGTTTTAGCTCATTTGTCAAACATCAAGTGACCATAGGTGTGTGGGTTCATTTCTGAGTCTTCAATTCTATTCCACTGACCTACTTGCCTGTCTCCACACCAATGTATATATGTATGTATATATATATATATATATATATATATACTGCTTGAGGTCATGAATGGATACACCACCAGAAGTTCTTTTATTGTTGAGTATAATTTTTGCTCTCCAGGGTTTTTTGTTATTCTAAATGAATTTGCAAATTTCTCTTTCTAACCCTATGAAGAACTGAGTTGGAATTTTGATGGGGATTTCATTGAGTATGTAGATTGCTTTTGGCAAAATGGCTATTTTTACTATATTAATCCTGCCAATATATGAGCATGGGAGGTCTTTCCATCTTCTGAAATCTTCAATTTCTTTTTTTAGAGACTTGAAGTTTTTGTCATGTAAATCTTTCACTTCCTTGGATAAAGTCACATCAAGGTACCTTATGTTTTGTTGTTTGTGACTATTCTGAAGGTTGTCATTTCCCTAATTTCTTTCTCACCCTGTTTGTCCTTTGAGTAGAGGCTCCTGATTTGAGTTAATTTTATATCCAGCCACATTGCTGAAGTAGTTTATCAGGTTTAGTATTTCTCTGGAGGACCTTTTAGGTTCACTTCTGTATACTATCATGTCCTATGTAAGGAGTGATATTTTGCCTTCTTCCTTTCCAGTTTCTCTCCATTTGACCTCGTTTTCATGTCTGATAGCTCTGGTTAGGAGTTTGTGTACTATATTGAATTAGTAGTAGAGAGTGGGCAGCCTTGTCTAGTCCCTGATTTTAGTGGGATTGCTTCATATTTCTCACTGTTTAGTTTAATGTTAGCTACAGGTTTGCTTTATATGGGTTTTACTATGTTTAGATATGGTCCTTGAATGCCTAATCTTTCAAGGACTTTTATCATGAAGGTGTGTTGAATTTTGTCAAATGCTTTCTCAGCATCTAATGAAATGGCCATGGGTTCTTTTTTTGAGTTTTTTTATATAGTGGATTATGTTAATGGATTTCCAGATACTCAACCACCTCTGCATCTCTGGGATGAAGCCTACTTGATAATGATGGATGATCATTTTGATGTATTCTTGGATTCGGTTTGCAAGAATTCTATTGAGTATTTTTGCATCAATATTCATAAGGGAAACTGGTCTGAAGTTCTCTTTCTTTGTTGGGTCTTTGTGTTGTATGGTTTTAAGAGTAATTGTGGCTTCATAGAAGAAATTTGGTAGTACTTCATCTGTTTCAGTTTTGTGGAATAGTTTGGATAGTATTGGTAAGAGGTCTTCTATGAAGGTCTGATAGAATTCTGCACTAAACCCTTCTGGTTCTGAGCTCACTTTGGTTGGGAGACTTTGAATGACCTCTTCTCTTTCTTTAGGAGTCATGGGGTTGTTTATATGGTTTATCTGTTTCTGGTTTAACTTTGGTACCTGGTATTTGTCTAGAAAATTCTCTATTTCCACCAGATTTTCCAGTTTTGTTGAATAGATGCTGTTTGTAGTAGGAGCTGATGATTTTTTTGAATTTCTTTATGTTCTGTTGTTGTGGCTCCCTTTTCATTTATAATTTGGAAATACTTTCTCTGATCTCTCATTAGTCTGTCAAAGGGCTCATTTATCTTGTGAATTTTGTCAAAGAACCAGCTCCTGGCTTTATTGATTTTTTGTATAGTCCTTTTTGTTTCTACTTGGTTGGTTTCAGCCCCACATTTGATTATTTACTGCCTTCTACTCCTCTTTGGGTGTATTTGCTCCTTTTTGTTCTAGAGTCTTTAGATGTGCTCTCAAGGTGCTGACAGATGCTTTTTTCAGGGATTCAGAGCTATTTGTTTTTCTCTTAGCAATATTTTCACTGTGTCCCATAAGTTTGGGTATGTTGTATCTTCATTTTCATTAAATTCTAAGAAGTCTTTAATTTGTTCTTTATTTCTTCCTTGACCAAGTTATCATTGAGTAGAACATTGGTCACCTTCCATGTATGTGTGGGTGATCATTTTTGTTGTTATTGATGACCAGCTTTAGTCCATGGTGGTCTGAGAGAATGAATGGAAATAATTCTATCTTCCTGAGGCCTGTTCTGTGACCGATCATATGGTCTGTTTTGGAGAAGGTGTCATGAGGTTCTGAGAGGAATGCATATCCTTTTGTTTTAGGATGGAATATTCTATAAATATCTGTTAAGCACATTTTGTTCATAGCTTCTGTTTTTTTTCTCTATGTCTCTGTGTTTCTATGATCTATCTGTTTGTGAGAGTGGAGTGTTGAAATCTCCTACTATTATTGTGTGAGGTACAATGTGTGATTTGAGCTTTAGTATGGTTTCTTTTATGAATGTAGTTGCCCTTGCATTTGGAGCATAGATATTTAGGATTGAGAGTATATCTTGGTGTATTTTTCCTTTGATGAATATGAAGTGTCCTTCCTTATCTTTTTTGATGACACTTGATAGAAAGTCAATTTTATTTGATATTAGAATGCCTACTCAAACCAGTTTCTTCTGACCACTTGCTTCTAAATTTGTTTTCCAGCCTTTTACGCTGAGGTAGCGTCTGTCTTATTCTCTGTCGTATGTTTCTGGCATGCAGCAAAATGTAGGGTCCTCTTTACATACGCTGTTATTCTATGTCTTTTTATTTGGGAATTGATTCCATTGATTTTGAGAGATATTAAGGAATAGTGATTGCTGCTTCCTGTTATTTTTGTATGTAAAGGTGGAATTATGCTTGTGTCTCTCTTCTTTTGGTTTTGTTGCAAGGAGATTACTTTTTTGTTTTTTCTAGGATGTAGTTTCCCACCTTGAATTGGAGTTCTCCATCAATTAATCTTTGTAAGGCTGGATTTGTAGAAAGATATTTTGTAAATTTGGTTTTGTCATTGAATATCTTGGTTTCTCCACCTATGTTAATTGAGAGTTTTGCTGGATATAGTAGCCTGGGCTGGCTTTTGTGTTCTTTTAAGGTCTGTTCACATCTGTCCAGGATCTTCTGGTTTTCATAGTCTCTAGTGAAAAGTCTCATGTACTTCTTATAGATCTGCCTTTATATGTTACTTGACATTTTTCCCTTATTGCTTTTAATATTCTCTCTTTGTTTTATGCATTTGGTGGTTTGACTAATATGTGAGGGGACTTTTCTTGTCCAATCTATTTGGAGTTCTGTAGGGTTCTAGTATGTTTATGGGCATCTCTTTCTTTAGTTTAGGGAGGTTTTCTTCTATAATTTTTTGACAATCTTTACTGACCCTTTAAGTTGGGAGTCTTCACTCTCGTCTATGTCTATTATCCTTAGGTAATTGTGTCCTGGATTTTCCTGTATGTTTTTGGCTATGAGATTTTTGTGTTTTACATTATTCTTGATTGTTGTGTCAATGTTTTTAAGGTGTCTTCTGTCCCTGAGATTCTCTCTTCTATCTCTTGTATTCTGTTGGTAATGACTCCAGATCTCTTCCCTAGGTTTTCAATCTTCAGGGTTGTCTCCCCTTATGATTTATTTACTGTTTCTATTCCATTTTTAAATCCTGGATTGTTTTGTTCAATTCCTTTACCTGTTTGGTTGTGTTTTATTGTAATTTTTACCGGACTTTTGTGTTTCCTCCTTAAGGGCTTCTACTTGTTTACTTGTATCGTCCAGTATTTCTTTAAGGGAGTTACTTATGTCCTTCTTAAAGTTCTCCCTCATCATCACAAAATGTGATTTTAAATCTAAATCTTGTTTTTCCAGTGTGTTTGGATACATAGTATTTTCTTTGGTGGGAGAACTGGGCTCTGATGATGACAAGTATTCTTGGTTTCTGTTGCTTAGGTTCCTGTGCTTGCCTCTGGCCATCAGGTTGTCTCTGGTGTTAGCTTGTCTTGCTTCCTCTGACAGTGACTTGACCTTCCTGTAGGGCTGTGTGTCAGCACTCCTGTAGACCTGTTTTCTTTCTGCCAGTTCTGGGAACAGAAAGCTCTCTTCTCATGTGTATAAGCACTCATGGCGACTGACTTTCAACTCTTGGCACAGTCAGAAACCAAATGGGTCCTTCCTCTGACTGCTCCTAGTTCCCTGTGCCCAGGGGACACAGCTGGCACTAGGTGATTTCCTCTTGTGTAAAGAATGTAGCAGAGAATTGTTTCCTCTGAGTTCTCAGGGGTGTCTGCACTTCTCAGGTCTGAGTTTCAATGCTTAAGTCTGGTAACAAGACATTGTGAAGGGTAAATGACCAAGAATCAAGTCTCAGCATCATGGAACTCTTATAATCTGTTCTGTACAATATTAGTACTGCTAATTTCCCAGATTCACCATTTGAAGGGACAGCATGCTTTGATTCTTTTCAGCATAAAAAAAGTATCTGTCTTGCAAGTACACAATTGTTAGGTACATGATTATGAAACAGAAACAAGAAAAAAAAAAAAAACCAGAAACAAGTACCTGGAAAGAAAAGAGAGGTTACTCATGGTAAATTTGCAAGGTACACAAATGAGTCCAGTAAAGACTGTTTTCTTTGTTTCTGGACCCTCCTTTTGATCCATCTTTGCCCCTCATGATCCTTAGGTCTTGTTGATATACCAATCCAAGATGGATTGAAATGGATATTTCCTCATTTCTCAAGTATCACAGCCTAGATGTACCTTACTTCTGGTCAATTATTCACACAAATCGCCTGGAGATACACAGTTGCATGAGGAAGAAGTTTCTGATAGATGATCAGTGCCAGGTATTGAGCCCAATCTTCTCTTGAAATGACCTTTTTTGGCCATCATTTATTGATATACCAATAAAGTAATTTGAAGTGTAGTCAAATGGTATACTGAGAACCCCATAAGCTTGGATCCAGCAAATGCAATCTCTTCCTGATATATTTAAAAGAACAAATCTAATTGGCACTTTGATAAGCCTGTACATAATGGAGACATAGTATTACTGAGCACTAGAAGTTATAGGGTTTTAATGATATGTTGGTTACTTTTCTCTTGCTACTATAAAACATGATAAAAACAACTTATAACATAAAAAATTTAATTTGGCTTGTAGTTACAGAGGTTTAGAGTCCATTGTGCTGAGCCAAAAGAATGGCAGCTAGAACAACATAGTGCTCACATGTCAGATCCTCAGATGAGAGGCAAACAACATGCTGGTCATGACATGTTATCTTTTCAAAACTCAAGCATACTCCCTATGACATATCATCTAATTCTTTCCATATAGTCCCACAAACTTCGACCAATTATTTAAACATAGGAGCCCACAGGTACAATTCATATTCAAACCACCACAACTGGGTGTACAAATAAGTTAGACAGTTTCCTGGGTAAGGCCATGGGCTGTTATATTCATATCTAGACTCTTCTCATCAAAAGCTTCTCTTCTATCCACACTGCAGTGTATGGGAGGGAGGATAATAGATCTTATCTTGCAACAGGGCCCCAGACACAAAGGTGAGATTTATTTTAGGTTTGAACATGGCCAAGCATGTGAGGGATTATTGTAATTTGTAATCTTGCCATGTTAAATTGTTTTCCCTTTTTAAATTTATTTTATTAATTAATTATTATATTTATTTACATCCCAAATATTGCTCCCCATCCCTATCCCCCATGCTACTGAGAGAGTGTATCCACAGCTATTCCCCAACCCTGAAGCATCACTGCTCTATAGGACTAGGTGCATCTTCTCTCACTAAGGCCAGACAAGTAGGCCTTTGCTAGATAAGTGCTAGAAGCCTTGGACTAGCCTGTATACGCTCTTTGACTGGTGGCTAAGACTCTGAGACCTCTCAAAGGTCCAAGCTAATTGACACTGCTGATTTTCCTATGGTATTATCATCCCCTTCATTTCCTTTAAATTATTCCCTAACTCTTCCATACGGGTCCCCATCCTCAATCCTCTGTCCAAAACTTGACTGTAGATACCTATATCTGCCTAAATCAGCTGCTGGTAGAGAATCTCAGAACAGGCATGCTAGAATCCTCTCTGCAGCCATAATATAGTATCAGTAATAGCATCAAGGATTGGTGCCTGCCCATGGGATGGGTCTCAAGTTGGGTCTCTCACTGGTCTGCCATTCCTTCATTCATTCTGTGCTCAATTTTCTCCCTGCATTTTATTAGACAGGAGAAATTTGGGGTAGAAAGTTTGGTAGGTTGGCTGATGTCCCCGTCCCTCCAGTAGGGGTCCTTTGGGCCTACTGGAACTGGTCTCTTCAGGTTCCATCACCCCACTGTTGGATATTTCATCTAAGGTCATACACACTTTTTCCTGCACCACCACCACCATCTCAAATCTTTGGGATTTTCTAGAGGTTTCAACTACTCCCCCACCCATGGAAGGTGCATATTTCCATCCATTCTCCTGGTCCTGAACCAAACCAGATCCTGCCCCCAGTATCCCCTCTTTCTCCTTTCTCCTGCATCTCTCAGACTCACTGTAAAAGTTGGAATAGAATGCAGAAAAGCAGAAGCATTCATTGTTTTCCTCTTCCTTACTGTGAGAATACTATGTGACTTCATTTAGCACATTCCTGCTACTGCTACTGTGTTTCCTCAGTTAAATGCACTATATCCACCCACTGTATGCCAAGATAAAGTAATTCTTTCCTTAAATTGCTTGCATCAGGATTTTTCATCATAGCAATAAGGAAGGTCTCTTAGACATCACTCTATCCTGGTTTGAATCACACTGTAATTGTCGGTACTGTCCTTTCGGATTTTCAAATTTTTAGAGAACCATCTTAATGGAGGAAATATTTTAGTACAGGCTTATGTTGATGTTTGAAGCAGAATTTGATTTCCTTGAAAGAGGGAAACATTCATTTTCATTTATTTTCAATCATGCTTCACTTGAAATGGAATAAATAAGTCATCTTCCCCAAAACATTATACCACATATAATCTTTCTAAATATCTATAATATATGGGATTATATATAATATAATATGTAATGTCTATGCATATGTCACTATATTTTGAAAACACACACACACACACACGTACACACACACACACACACACACACACACACACACACACACACAATAGT
Source organism: Rattus norvegicus (assembly GCF_036323735.1). Classification (NCBI taxonomy): domain Eukaryota; kingdom Metazoa; phylum Chordata; class Mammalia; order Rodentia; family Muridae; genus Rattus; species Rattus norvegicus. Next base: position 87,591,616 of record NC_086020.1, read on the forward strand.
ACATCACTATATTGAAGCAAACACTTGCAGTTTTTGACCAAAGAAAATTACAAATATCACAAAAAGCAATAATTTATTACTTATCAATGTTTCAACTCAAATGTACAGAATGATGGTTTATACTTAACCCCATCTAAATTGCACAGCTTCATAGGTGCTTGAAGTATAAGGTCAATCCAAATATTCTTTGGTATATAATAATTTTTTAACTCCTGGAGCATGGGAAAGGCTTACTTTTGATGCAGCTTATCCGGGTATATTCAAGGCATTTTTCTTCATCAGAAAGCTGGATAGAATACAAATGAGATAAACAAGTCACAACATACGTTCTAATTCTGAAAGTATGGATAGAGAGAAAGAATACATTAAAGCAATCATTCTTTGCCAGAGTTTCTCTGCAAACATAAATATATTTTCTATAGCTAGATTCCAAAGGTAGGGTCCAAATATTTTTAAATAGATTTTTTTAAAATTATCTTTAATCTATTTTTAAAGTCAAGTTGTTATCCCCCTCCCAGGTCACCCTCCAACAGTTTCTCATCCCATTTTTCCCAAGAGGATATACCCACCCTGTTAGGTATCCACACTTCCTGGGACCTCAATTCTCTGGAGGGGTAGTTCACTGGTTCACTGAGGCCAGACCAGGGACTCCTCTACTGTGTATGGGCCAGTGTCCTTGGACCAGCAAGTGTATGCTCCGTGGTTAGTTGCTCAGTGTCTGATCCAGGTTAGTTAATACTGGTGCTCTTTCTTTGTGGTCACCCTCCTCCACAACCACAGTGGTTCCCAGCTTCTGTCATTGATTGGTTGTAAATATCTGCATTTGTCTCAGCAAGCTTCTTATTGGGCCTCTTAGATGTCAGGTATGCTAGGCTCTTGTATATAAGTATACCAAAAAACAAGTAATATTGTCAGGCCTTGGAGCCTCCCTTAAGGATAGATACCAAGTTGGGACTTCCTTTCCCTCAGTTTCTTCTTCATTTTTGTCCCTGCAGTTCTTTACAGGAATGGTTCTGGGTCAATTTTTGACTCTGGGATAGCAATCCCATCCCTCCACCTGATGCCCGCTGCTGGGTATTTGATCAATAGGCCCCCTGTTTGAGTCATGAGAGTTTCTCATCACTCAGGTGTCCAGTAATTCTAGAGGGTGCCCCCACCTTCTACCTCCCAAGTTTACTTGTTTGTATTCACTCTGCTGGCCCTGGAAGATTCATTCCTGTAATACCTGATTGGGTTCCCCTTTTTCCCTTCCTGACCACTCTCCTTCCCATATTCTTCCCTCTCTCTGTCCTATGTGATTGCTTTCTTTTCACACCCAAATGGGACTGAGGCATCTTCATTTATGCCCTTCAGGCATTAATCTACTTAAGTTCTGTGACTCGTGATATTCTGTAATTATCTGGATAATGTCCACTTATTAGTGAGTACATACCATGCATGTCTGTTTAGACCTGAGTTACCTGAATCAGCATGATATTTTCTAGTTTGATCCATTTGCCTGCAAAATGTATGAGTCTGCTTTCTTAAGAGCTGAGTAGTATTTCATTATGTAAATGAACCACATTTTCTGTATCAAGCCTTCCATTTTTGGACACCTGGGTTGTTTCCAGCTTCTGGCTTTGTGATAGCCACTAAGAACATAATGGAACACTTGACCTGTGGCATCGTGAGGCATCTTTTGGGTATTTGCCCAGGAAATATAAATGGATTTTCAGGTATATATCTGTTTTCAACTTCTGTGGATCCTCCAGATTGATCTCCAGAGTGATTGCATGAGTTTGCAACCCCATTGGCACTGGAGGAGTATTGTTTTTTTACCACATTCACACCAAAATGTGCTGTCACCTGAGGCTTATTATCTTAGTCATCTGATTGGTGTAAGGTGAAATCTCTGGGTTGTTTGGGTTTGCATTTCGCTGATCACTAAGGATTTTGAGCATTCCTTAAGTGCTTCTCTTTCATTGGAGATTCCTCTGTTGCAAACTCTCTATTTAGTTCTATATCCAATTTTTGATTGGATTGTTTAGATTTTTGGAGTTTAGCTTCTTGACTTCTTTATATATGTTGGATATTAGCCTTTTATTGGATGTGGATTTAATGAATATTTTTTAGTCTGTAAGTTGCAGATTTGTCCTATTGAATATATCCTTTGGCTTACAGAAAATTTTGAGTTTCATTTGTCAATTCTTGATCTTAGAATCTGAGTCACTGAAATTATATTTAGGATATTACCTCCTGTACCAATGGTTTCAAGGCTCTTTCCCATATTCTTTTCTCTTAGATTCAGTTATATGGTCTTATGTTGAGATCCTTGATCCATTTGGAATTAACTGCTGTACAAGGTGACAAATATGGATCATTTTTCACTTTTCTAAATAGTGGCAGCCAGTTAAAACTAAAGCATTTGTTGACGATGTTTTCCTTTACTCATTGTATATTTTTGGCTTCTTCTTCAAACATCAAGTGTCATAAGTGTACAGTTTTATTTCAGGGTCTTCATTCTATTCCATTGAAGAATCTATCTCTGTATAAACACCATGGAGTTTTTATCGTTATTGATCTTTAGTAGATTGAGGTAAGGGATGGTAACTTCCACCAAAAATTCTTTCTTTGTTTAGAATTGATTTTGCTAAACTAGTGGGGGGTATTTTATTTTTCTTGGATATTTTATGTGTTTACATTTCTTTTTTATTTATTTATTTTATATGTATTTTTTCTTTTTCTTCTTTTTTATTTTTTTTATTAACTTGAGTATGTCTTATATACATTTCGACTGTTATTCCCTTTCCCGGTTTCCAGGCAAACATCCCCCTCCCCCGTCCCCTGCCTTATGGATGTTCCCCTCCCCACCATCCCCCCATTGCCGCCCTCCCCCCAACAGTCTAGCTCACTGGGGGTTCAGTCTTAGCAGGACCCAGGGCTTCCCCTTCCACTGGTGCTCTTACTAGGATATTCATTGCTACCTATGAGGTCAGAGTCCAGGGTGAGTCCATGTATAGTATTTAGGTAGTGGCTTAGTCCCTGGAAGCTCTGGTTGCTTGGCATTGTTGTACATATGGGGTCTCGAGCCCCTTCAAGCTCTTCCAGTTCTTTCTCTGATTCCTTCAACGGGGGTCCTACTCTCAGTTCAGTGGTTTGCTGCTGGCATTCGCCTATGTATTTGCTGTATTCTGACTGTGTCTCTCAGGAGCGATCTACATCCGGCTCCTGTCGGTCTGCACTTCTTGCTTCATTCATCTTGTCTAATTGGGTGACTATATATGTATGGGCCACATGTGGGGAAGGCTCTGAATGGGTGTTCCTTCAGTCTCTGTTTTAATCTTTGCCTAGCTCTTCCCTGCCAAGGGTATTCTTGTTCCCCTTTTAAAGAAGGAGTGAAGCATTCACATTTTGATCATCTGTCTTGAGTTTCATTTATTCTAGGCATCTAGGGTAATTCAAGCATTTGGGCTAATAGCCACTTATCATTGAGTACATACCATGTATGTCTTTCTGTGATTGGGTTAGCTCACTCAGGATGATATTTTCCAGTTCCAACCATTTGCCTACGAATTTCATAAAGCCGTTGTTTTTGATAGCTGAGTAATATTCCATTGTGTAGATGTACCACATTTTCTGTATCCACTCCTCTGTTGAAGAGCATTTGGGTTCCTTCCAGCTTCTGAATATTCTAAATAAGGCTGCGATGAACATAGTGGAGCACGTGTCTTTTTTATATGTTGGGGCATCTTTTGGGTATATGCCCAAGAGAGGTATAGCTGGATCCTCAGGCAGTTCAATGTCCAATTTTCTGAGGAACCTCCAGACTGATTTCCAGAATGGATGTAACAGTCTGCAATCCCACCAACAATGGAGGAGTGTTCCTCTTTCTCTGCATCCTCGCCAGCATCTGCTGTCAACTGAGTTTTTGATCTTAGCCATTCTCACTGGTATGAGGTGAAATCTCAGGGTTGTTTTGATTTGCATTTCCCTTATGACTAAAGATGTTGAACATTTCTTTAGGTGTTTCTCAGCCTTTCGACATTCCTCAGCTGTGAATTCTTTGTTTAGCTCTGAACCCCTTTTTTCAACAGGGTTATTTGTCTCCCTGCGGTCTAACTTCTTGAGTTCTTTGTATATTTTGGGTATAAGGCATCTATCTGTTGCAGGATTGGTTAAGATCTTTTCCTAATCTGTTGGTTGCCGTTTTGTCCTAACCACAGTGTCCTTTGCCTTACAGAAGCTTTGCAGTTTTATGAGATTCCCATTTGTCGATTCTTGATCTTAGAGCGTAAGCCATTGGTGTTTTGTTTAGGAAATTTTTTCCAGTGCCCATGTGTTCCAGATGCTTCCCTAATTTTTCTTCTATTAGTTTGAGTGTGTCTGGTTTGATGTGGAGGTCCTTGATCCACTTGGATTTAAGCTTTGTACAGGGTGATAAGCATGGATTGATGTGCATTCTTCTACATGTTGACCTCCAGTTGAACCAGCACCATTTGCTGAAAATGCTATGTTTTTTCTATTGGATGGTTTTGGCTCCTTTGTCAAAAATCAAGTGACCATAGATGTGTGGGTTCATTTCTGGGTCTTCAATTCTATTCCATTGGTCTGTCTGTCTCTGTACCAATACCATGCAGTTTTTATCACTATTGCTCTGTAATACTGCTTGAGTTCAGGGATAGTGATTCCCCCTGAAGTCCTTTTATTGTTGAGGATAGTTTTAGCTATCCTGGGTTTTTTGTTATTCCAGATGAATTTGCAAATTGTTCTGTCTAACTCTTTGAAGAATTGGATTGGTATTTTGATGGGAATTGCATTGAATCTGTATATCGCTTTTGGTAAAATGGCCATTTTTATTATGTTAATCCTGCCAGTCCATGAGCATGGGAGATCTTTCCATCTTCTGAGGTCTTCGTCAATTTCTTTCTTCAGTGTCTTGAAGTTCTTATTGTACAAATCTTTTATTTGCTTGGTTAAAGTCACACTGAGGTACTTTATATTATTTGGGTCTATTATGAAGGGTGTCGTTTCCCTAATTTCTTTCTCGGCTTGTTTCTCTTTTGTGTAGAGGAAGGCTAATGATTTATTTGAGTTAATTTTATACCCAGCCACTTTGCTGAAGTTGTTTATCAGCTTTAGTAGTTCTCTGGTGGAACTTTTGCGATCACTTAAATAAACTATCATATCATCTGCAAATAGTGATATTTTGACTTCTTCTTTTCCGATCTGTATCCCCTTGACCTCCTTTTGTTATCTGATTGCTCTGGCTAGAACTTCAAGAACTATATTGAATAAGTAGGGAGAGAGTGGGCAGCCTTGTCTAGTCCCTGATTTTAGTGGGATTGGTTCAAGTTTCTCTCCATTTAGTTTAATGTTACAACTGGTTTGCTGTATATGGCTTTTATTGTGTTTAGGTATGGGCCTTGAATTCCTATTCTTTCCAGGACTTTTATCATGAAGGGGTGTTGAATTTTGTCAAATGCTTTCTCAACATCTAATGAAATGATTATGTGGTTTTGTTCTTTCAGTTTGTTTATATAATGGATCACGTTGATGGTTTTCCATATATTAAACCATCCCTGCATGCCTGGGATGAAGCCAACTTGATCATGGTGGATGATTGTCTTGATGTGCTCTTGGATTGGGTTTGCCAGAATTTTATTGAGTATTTTTGCGTCAATATTCATAAGGGAAATTGGTCTGAAGTTCTCTCTTTGTTGGGTCTTTGTGTGGTTTAGGTATAAGAGTATTTGTGGCTCCATAGAAGGAATTCGGTAGTGCTACATCTGTTTCAATTTTGTGGAATAGTTTGGATAATATTGGTACGAGTTCTTCTATGAAGGTCTGATAGAATTCTGCACTAAACCCGTCTGGACCTGGGCTCTTTTTGGTTGGGAGACCTTTAATGACTGCTTCTATTTCCTTAGGAGTTATGGGGTTGTTTAACTGGTTTATCTGTTCCTGATTTAACTTTGATACCTGGTATCTGTCTAGGAAATTGACCATTTCCTGCAGATTTTCAAGTTTTGTTGAATATAGGCTTTTATAGTAATATCTGATGATTTTTTGAATTTCCTCTGAATCTGTAGTTATGTCTCCCTTTTCATTTCTGATTTTGTTAATTTGGACACACTCTCTGTGTCCTCTCATTAGTCTGGCTAAGGGTTTATCTATCTCGTTGATTTTCTCAAAGAACCAACTTTTGGTTCTGTTGATTCTTTCTATGGTCCTTTTTGTTTCTACTTGGTTGATTTCAGCTCTGATTTTGATTATTTCCTGCCTTCTACTCCTCCTGGGTATATTTGCTTCTTTTTGTTCTAGAGCTTTTAGGTGTGCTGTCAAGGTGCTGACATATGCTCTTTCCTGTTTCTTTTTGCAGGCACTCAGCGCTATGAGTTTTCCTCTTAGCCCAGCTTTCATTGTGTCCCATAAGTTTGGGTATGCTGTACCTTCATTTTCATTAAATTCTAAAAAGTTTTTAATTTCTTTCTTTATTTCTTCCTTGACCAGGTTATCATTTAGTAGAGCATTGTTCAATTTCCACGTATATGTGAGCATTCTTCCCTTATTGTTATTGAAGACCAGTTTTAGGCCGTGGTGGTCTGATAGCACGCATGGGATTATTTCTATCTTTCTGTACCTGTTGAGGCCCATTTTTTGACCAATTATATGGTCAATTTCGGAGAAAGTACCATGAGGACCTGACAATAAGGTATATCCTTTTTCTTTAGGATAGAATGTTCTATAAATATCTGTTAAGTCCATTTGGCTCGTGACTTATTTAGTCTGTCTACGTCTCTGTTTAATTTCTGTTTCCATGATCTGTCCATTGATGAGAGTGGGGTGTTGAAATCTCCCACTATTATTGTGTGAGGTGCAATGTGTGTTTTGATCTTTAGTAAGGTTTCTTTTACGTATGTAGGAGCCCTTGTATTTGGAGAATAGATATTTAGGATTAAGAGTTCATCTTGGTGGAGTTTTCCTTTGATGAATATGAAGTGTCCTTCCTTATCTTTTTGATGACTTTTAGTTGAAAATTGATTTTATTTGATATTAGAATGGCTACTCCAGCTTGCTTCTTCTGATCATTTTCTTGGAAAGTTGTTTTCCAGCCTTTCACTCTGAGGTAGTGTCTGTCTTTGTCTCTGAGGTGTGTTTCCTGTAGGCAGCAGAATGCAGGGTCCTCGTTGCGTATCCAGTTTGTTAATCTATGTCTTTTTATTGGGGAGTTGAGGCCATTGATGATGAGAGATATTAAGGAATACTGATTATTGCTTCCTGTTATATTCATATTTGCATGTGAGGTTATGTTTGTGTGCTTTTCTTCTCTTTGTTTTGTTGCCAAGACGATTAGTTTCTTGCTTCTTCTAGGGTATAGCTTGCCTCCTTATGTTGGGCTTTACCATTTATTATCCTTTGTAGTGCTGGATTTGTTGAAAGATATTGTGTAAATTTGGTTTTGTCATGGAATATCTTGGTTTCTCCATCTATGTTAATTGAGAGCTTTGTAGGATACAATAACCTGGGCTGGCATTTGTGTTCCCTTACGGTCTGTATGACATCAGTCCAGGATCTTCTGGCCTTCATAGTTTCTGGCAAAAAGTCTGGTGTGATTCTGATAGGTCTGCCTTTATATGTTACTTCACCTTTTTCCCTTACTGCTTTTAATATTCTTTCTTTATTTTGTGCGTTTGGTGTTTTGACTATTATGTGACGGGAGGTGTTTCTTTTCTGGTCCAATCTATTTGGAGTTCTGTAGGCTTCCTGTATGCCTATGGGTATCTCTTTTTTTAGGTTAGGGAAGTTTTCTTCTATGATTTTGTTGAAGATATTTTCTGGTCCTTTGAGCTGGGAGTCTTCACTCTCTTCTATACCTATTATCCTTAGGTTTGATCTTCTCATTGAGTCCTGGATTTCCTGTATGTTTTGGACCAGTAGCTTTTTCTGCTTTACATTATCTTTGACAGGTGAGTCAATGATTGCTATGGAATCTTCTGCTCCTGAGATTCTCTCTTCCATCTCTTGTATTCTGTTGGTGAAGCATGTATCTGCAGCTCCTTGTCTCTTCTTTGGTTTTCTGTATCCAGGGTTGTTTCCATGTGTTCTTTCTTGATTGCTTCTATTTCCATTTTTAATTCCTTCAACTGTTTGATTGTGTTTTCCTGGAATTCTTTCAGGGATTTTTGCGATTCCTCTCTGTAGGCTTCTACTTGTTTATTAATGTTTTTCTGTGTTTCTCTAAGGGAGTTCTTCATGTCTTTCTTGAAGTCCTCCAGCATCATGATCAAATATGATTTTGAAACTAGATCTTGCTTTTCTGGTGTGTTTGGATATTCCATGTTTGTTTTGGTGGGAGAATTGGGCTCCGATGATGCCATGTAGTCTTGGTTTCTGTTGCTTGGGTTCCTGCGCTTGCCTCTCGCCATCAGATTATCTCTAGTGTTACTTTGTTCTGCTATTTCTGATAGTGGCTAGACTGTCCTATATGCCTGTGTGTCAGGAGTGTTGTAGACCTGTTTTCCTGTTTTCTTTCAGCCAGTTATGGGGACAGAGTGTTCTGCTTTCGGGCGTGTAGTTTTTCCTCTCTACAGGTCTTCAGCTGTTCCTGTGGGTCTGTGTCCTGAGTTCACCAGGCAGGTCTCTTGCAGCAGAAAAGTTGGTCTTACCTGTGGTCCCGAGGCTCAAGTTCGCTCTCGGGGTGCTGCCCATGAGCTCTCTGTGGTGGCAGCAACCAGGAAGATCTGTGCCGCCCTTTCCGGGAGCTTCATTGCACCAGGGTTCCAGATGGCATTTGGTGTTTTCCTCTGGTGTCCGAGATGTGTGTGCAGAGTTCAGTCTCTTCTGGTTTTCCAGGCGTGTCTGCCTCTCTGAAGGTTTAGCTCTCCCTCCCACGGGATTTGGGTGCAGAGAACTGTTTATCCGGTCTGTTCCTTCAGGTTCAGGAGGTGTCTCCTGTATTTTCATTTCAAATGCTATCCCTTTTCCACCTGCTCCCATATTCCTTCCCCCTATGCCTGTTTCTATGATGATGCATCTCCCACCCCTCAATGCCCTGACATTACCCTAAACTGGGGAAAGTAACTTTCACAGGACCAAGGGCTTTTCCTCCTGTTGATGCTGGAAAATACCATCCTCTGGTACATATTTGTCTGGAACCATGGGTCCCTCTATGGGTACTCACTGGTTGGTGGTTTAGTCCCTGGGAGCTCTGCTGTTTGGTTGATACAATTGTTCTTCCTATGGGGTTGAAAACCTCTTCAACTCCTTTGGTCTTTTCTCTAACTCTTCCTTTACAGTCCCCTTGCTTATTCCAATGGTAAGGTGCAACCATCCTTATCTGTATTAGTAGGGCTCTGGCAAAGCCTCACAGGAGACACTCATATCTGGCTCCTGTCAGCAAGCACTTATTGGCATCATCAATAGTGACAGGGTTTGGTGGCTGCATAGGGAATGAATCCCTATTTGAAATTGAGAATTGTGCTTTCTGTGTCCTTGAAAAATTCTGTTGGCATTTTGCAGGAATTGCATTGAATTTGTAGATTACTTTTGGTAGGATGACCATTTTTTATTATGTTCATTCCACCAGTCCATGAACATGGGAGATCTCTTCATTATCTGGGGTTTTATTTGATTTCTTTCTTGAGAGATTTTTCACCTGTTTGGTGAAAAATATTATTTGTGATAACCGTGAAGAGTGTTGTGGCCCTATTTTCTTTCTCAGTCTTTTCATCATTTGTATATAGCAAGAGCAATGATTTCTTTCAATTAGTTTTATATCTGGCTACCTTGCTGAAATTGTTTATCAGCTATAGAAGTTCTTTGGTAGAATTTTTGAGGTCGCCATTATATCTGCAAATCTTGACATCTTTGCCTATTTGTATCCATTTTATCTACTTTTGTTGTCTTATGGCTCTAGCTAGCATATCAAATATTACTACTACACTGAAAAGAGACAGAGAGACTGGGCATCCTTATTTTGTCCTTGATATTAGGGGGATTGCTTCTATTTTCTCTCCATTTAGTTTGACATTGGCTGTTACTTTGCTATATATTGCTTTTATTATGTTTAGGTATGGGTCTTAAATTGCTGATCTCTCCAATACTTTTAAAATGAAGGGGCATTGTATTTTGTCAAATGCTTTTGTCAAGTGAGACAATCATGTGATTTATTTTCCTTTGACCTTGTTTATACAGGATGTTACATTAATGGTTTTTTCTTCCTTCCTTTCTTTCTTTCTTTCTTTCTTTCTTTCTTTCTTTCTTTTTTTTTTTTTTTTTTTTTTTTTGGAGCTGAGGACCGAACCCAGGGCCTTGTGCTTCCTAGGCAAGCGCTCTGCCACTGAGCTAAATCCCCAACCCAATGGTTTTTTCTATATATTGAACCAACCTTACATCCCTGGAATGAAATCTACTTGATCATGGTAAATTATGGTTTCAGTTCGCTAAAATATTATTGAATATTTTTGCATCAACTTTCATAAGCGAAACCGATTTGATGTTCTCTTTTTTTGTTGTGCTTATATGTGGTTTAGGTATCAGAGTAATTGTGGTTTCATAGAATGAATTAGGTAGTATTCCTTCTGTTCCTATTTTATGGACTATTTTGAAGAATATTGGTATTAATTCTTCGTGAAGGACTCATAGAATTCTTTACTAAAGCCATCCTGTACTGGCCTTTTTTGGTTCAGAGGCTTTTAATGACTACTTCTATTTCCATAGGGGATATGGGCCTGTTTAGGCATATTATCTGCTCTTTAACTTTTGTAAGCGGTATCTGACTATCCATTTTGTCTAGACTTTCCATTTTGTTGAGTATGGGTTTTTGTTGTAGGGTCTAATGACTTTTTGGAATTTCCTCAGTTTCTATTGTTATGTCCCACTTTCATTACTGGTTTTGTTAATTTGGATACTGTCTCTGGGTCCTTTAACTAATTTGGGTAAGGGTTTATCTATCTTGTTGATTTTTCTCAAAAATAAGTGTTTGGATTGTTGACTCTTTGTTTCTCTTTGGTTGATTTTGGCCCAGAGCTTGACTATTGCCTATCATCTACTCCTCTTGTGTGTATTTGCTTCTTTTTGTTCTAAGACTTTCAGGTGTGCTATTAACTTGCTATTGTGGGATTTCTCCAATTTGTCTACAAGGACACTTACTGCTATGAATTTTTCTCTTACCACCATTCTCATTGTGTCCAATAAGTATGGGTATACTGTGTCATGATTTTCATTGTATTTCAGGAAGACTTTAATTTCTATCCTACTTCTTCCCTGATCAAGTTATAATTCAGTAGTGAATTGTTCAGTTTCCATTGTTATGTGGGGGTTTTTGTTGTTTTTGTTGTTATTGAAGTCTAGCTTTCATCTGTGGGAATCGAATAGGATGTATGGGACTATTTCATTATTCTTGTATCTGTTGAGGATTGTTTTATGAGCAATTTTATGGTCTGTAGGTTGATATCATTATATAAATCAAGGCCTGTCATTGGATGAGAAGGAAGGATGGGCAGGAACAAAGTTTTAGAAGGAAGAGAGAGGGTAGGGGAGATAGGAGAACATGGCAGCAAATGTTTAGATTCTTCTCTGTGCTTAGATACAGGACTATTTTAGGGATGAGTGTTTACAGGATTTTGTCCTGTCTAGATGAGCAAATTAAATCTTATAAATTGGATCCGAGGTTATTGTGTGGTGTGTTTTTTCATATGATAACTTAATTGAGTTCAAGAGTGTATAGCGGGTCAGACTGGCCCCACCACAGAATTGGGATGAGTGTGTTTGGTGTGGCAGCAACCCACCAAGGGAGCTGTAAGTGAGAGCAATGTGACAGGGTGCCACACTGGAATGGCTCGCATGGACTGCCTGGGTCAGGTGGGTCCCAAAAAAGAGGGCACCGAGGTGGTGTACTTGGGAATCAGTCACAATGAGCATGCATCTTTTTTATTTTTAATGAAACAATGGTCAGGTTTGGACAAGATACCATAAAGTGCTGAGAATAAGGGTTTGTTTTTTTTAGGATTTAATACTCTGTATCTATCAGTTAAATCCATTTTGTTCATAACCTCTATTAGTTTCACTGTGTCTCTGTTTAATTTCTGTTTCAATGACCTGTCCATTGGTAAGGTGGTTTGTTGAAGTCTCCTGCTATTATTGTGTGAATTCAATGTGTGTTTTAAGATTTAGTAAAATTTCTTTTATGAATGTGGGTTCCCATGCATTTGAAGCATAGATATTTGGAAGCAACATCTATTGCTGTTGATGTTTCCCGTGATGAATAGGAAATGTCTTTCCCCATCTTGCTTGATAACTTTTGGTCAAAAGTGTATTTGATTGGAAATTAGGATGGCAACTGCCACTTGTTTCTTGGGACTGTTTGCTTGGAAGAATTTTTCTAGCTTTTAACTCTGGGGTAGTTCCTGTCTTTCTCATTGAGGTATGTTTAATAAGTATTGGACCACTGCATGCAGCAAAATGTTGGATTGTGGTTGCATATCCAGTCGTTAGCTTATGTCTTTTTATCAGGGAATTGAGACTGTTGACAGTGAGAGAGACTATAGATAGATGATTGTCAGATCTTGTTATGTTTGCTAGTGCAGGTCACAATATGTTTATGTGATTCTCTCTTTTTCATTTTACTATGATATGATTAATATCTTGGTTATTTTTCCTTTGGTGTAGGTCCCTTCCTTGTGATGAAGTTCCTTTTCTAAAATTCTCAGTAGGGCTGGATTGGTAAATAGATAATTGTTTAATTTGGATTTTTCATGTAATATTTTGGTTTCTTCATCTATGATGATTGAGACTTTTGCAAGGTATAGTAGCGTGGGTTAGCACTTGTGTTCTGTTAGAGTCTACATGACATCTTTGGTGTTCTTCTGGCTGTTAGGGTCTCTGATGGGAAGTCTTGTGTGATTCTGATAGGTCTGCCTTTATAAGTTACTTGGGCTTTTTTCCTTACTGCTTTTAATATTTTTTCCTTGTTCTCTACGTTTAGTGTTTGATTATTATGTAACCGGGGGACTTTCTTTTCTGATCTAATCTATTTGTTGTTCTATGGACTTCTTAGACATTTATGGCCATCTTTCTCTTTAGTTTGGGGAAGTTTTCTTCAATAATTTTGCTTACGACATTTTCAGGTCTTTTGAGCTTGGAATCTCCAATCTCTTCTGTTCCTTTTATTCTTAGATTTAGACTTTTCATTATGTCCTGTATTTCCTGGATATTTTAGGTTAAGACTTTTATATGATTTGAATTTTCTTGGACCATAGTGGCAATATCCTCTAAACTGTCTTCTATGAATGAGATTCTCTTCTATCTCTTGTATTCTGTTGTTGATGCTCGCATCTGAGTTCCTCACCTCTTCCCTAGATTTTATATTTCTGGGGTTGTCTCCATTGGTGTTTCCTTTATTGTTTCTATTTCCATTTTTAGGTCTTGGAATACTTTGTTCAATTCCTTCACCTGTTTGATTGTGTTTTCCTATATTTCTTTAGGGGGCTTATTTGCTGCCTCTTTCAGGGCTTCTACCTGTTTACATGTGGTTTCTTATATTGTGAGTTGTTTATTTTTATTTATTCTTTAATTTTTTTACAGCCCCTCCCAGTCCATCCTCTGAGATTGTTCCACATCCCATACTTCCTCCCCTATCTCCAATAGGATTCCCCCACCCCAACTCCACAAGATGTACACACTCCCTAGGGCTTCCCATGTCTCTCAAGGGTTAGGTATCTATTCTCTGTGAGTCCAGACAGACCTGGCAGTCTTCTACTGTATATGTGTTGGGGGTCTCATATTAACTGGTGTATAGTGTCTTTTTGATGGCTCAGTGTCTGAGAGATTCCAGGGACCAGGTGAATTAAGATTGCTGTTCTTCCTATAGTGTTGCCCTCCTCAGCTTATTTCAGCTTTTCCTTAATTTAGCCACAGGGGTCAGCTACTTCTGTTCATTGGTTGGGTGTAAATATCTGCATCTGATTCTTTCAGCTGCTTGTAGGGGAGTCATGATGGGTCCCTGTTTGTAAGCACAACATAAGATCAGTAATAGTATCAGACCTTGCGGCTTCCCTGTGAGCTAGATCCCAGTTTGGGTCTGTCACTGGACCTCCTTTTCCTCAGGTTCTTCCCCATTTTTCCTACAATTCTTTCAGACTTGAACAATTCTGGGTCAGAGATTTGACTATGGAATGGCAACCTCATCCCTCCACTTGATGCCATGTCTTTTTATTGGAGGTAAACTCTACAAGTTCCCTCTCTCTACTGTGGGGCTTTTCATCAAAGTTTCTCCTTTTGAGTCCTGAGATTCTCTCAACTCCCAGGTCTCTGGTACCATCTAACTTCTGAGGTTGCCTGCTTTGATTCTTTATGCTTGCCCTCAGGGCTTCAGTACTACTGCCCCAGTATCTGATCATGATTCCCTCTTCCCCTCTGTGTTGCCTCTCCCACCTAGCATAGGGCCTTCCCTCCCTTATCCCCCTCCTGTGATTACTTTCTTCTTCCTCCTATGTGAGATTGAGGTATCCTCACTTGGGCCTTTTGTTTTATTAGTTTTCTTGAGTTCTGAGGACTGTATCCTTGGAATTCTGTACATTTTTTTTGCCTAAAATCCACTTATTAGTGAGTACATATCATGCATATTCTTTTGGGTCTGAGTCACCTCACTAAAGATGATATTTTCTAGTTTTATCCATTTGCATGTAAAACTCATGTGCTGATTCTTAATAGGTGAGTAGTATTCCATTGTGTAAAGAAACCACATGTTCTGTATCCATTCTTTGTTGTGGGACATCTGGGTTGTTTCCAGCTTCTGGCTATCACAAATATATATATATACTCCTTAAAGGACTCTATTATCCATGTGAAATAGGGTGATATCTCAGCATCTTTATTTTTAGGTGTTTTGTTCTAGTCAAGGCTTACTGTGGTGGGAGAGCTGGATTCTGATGATTTCAAAATATATTATTAGCTTCTGCTGTTTATGTTCTTGTGCTTGCTTCTTGTCATCTGGTTATCTCTGGTATTATCTGGCCTGTGTGTCTGTCTGAATCCTGCCTTATGTTTCCCAGCATTGGTTCAAGTCTTCTTTGAGGCTGGTGACCCTGACTGTAGCATACTCTCTGGGAGGCCTTAAGACAGTGGGGTCTGCAGAGGGCATACATGCTGCTGATCTGTTCTCCTCCATGCAGCATATCTGTTGGGAGGCCTTCAGAGGCCTTCTGTGGAATCTTCAGAGGAGTAGACAGGCTTATGATCTGACCCAGAAGAAGATGCAGTCTGGAAGGGACATTGAGTTTTGGGGAGGAGGGTGATGAATCCCAAGACCACTGGAATCCTAGGGGTTCCCAGCTAGTGCAGTTATTGGGGGGTTCCTTACCTGTTTCTCTGCATGCAGCTGATCTCCTGGGAGGCCTTCACACTGTGAGATATTCAGTAGAGCAGACAAGCGTAAAGGCTCAGGCCAGAGATCCAAATATACTAACCATACTTAATTTTAAAATAATAGCTTCTGAGTAGCAAAACTTTTTTCTTCATATGTAAGTTATTTTTGATATTTCAATGTCTAAATTATCACAATGACTACATAATTACAAAACCTAAGTAAGGTTGCAGGCCTTCTTTTCATGTCATCTCATATGTCATGCAACATATTCTTTTGTTTGTTTGATTGGTTGTTTTTTTTTTTTGGATTTTTTTTGTTTGTTTTGGTATGATCAGAGACATACTAACCATTTTTAAATGAGATTGTGTAGTTTGTTGTTGCTCATTTTATTTATAATACCTCAGCCTCCCTTCTCCCTTCTATCCTCACAGTCCCTACTCCTACTGCCTCTCTCTCAAAGAACTACTGTTCCTCCGGTTCCATTCAGAAAAGAGCAGACTTTCCAAAGTACATCAACCAAGAATGGCATAACAAGATGCATTAAGACTAGGCATTAACCCTCATAAGAAGACTGGAATAGGCAACAGAGTAGAAGAGAACTGTTCTCACATACAGACAAAATGTTCTGAGAACTCCACACATACACTGAAAGAAGTCCCACTAAAACCCCAAAGCTAAATAGCTATTCCATATATGCAGGGGGCCTGATGCAGACTCATGCAGGCTCCATTATTACTGATTCATACATTTAACCCCTGTGAACCCCTATGAGCCCTGTGAGTTAGTTGATTTTGTGTGCTATGTTTACCAGTGCCATCAATGCTTCTGGCTCCTACAATCCTTCCTTCCCCTCTTCTATGGTATTCATTGAACTCTACCTAATATTAGGCTTTGAATCTCTGCATTTACCCCCACCATCTACTGGGGTAAGCAACTCTGATGATGACTAGACTAGGCACAATCTCTGAGTATAGCACATACTTTGAAATCATTTCATTGACCCTGTTGTTGTTCAGATGTGTTTGGTCCTATCATAAATGTCTGAATCATTCAGATTCAGAATCCTTAATGTCTAGGTTGTTTTTATCATGAGTTGCCCCTTTTGCCTTGAGACTGAAGTTAAACCAGTCATTGGTTGGCCACACACATAAGTTCTAATCAACAATTGCCAAAGCACACCTTGCACAAAAAGAAAGTTTATGAATCAAGCGTTTTGGGGTAAGGTTGGTGTCTCATTTCCACCACTGCAAGCCATGCTTGGTTACAGAAGATTTCAGTTTCAGGCACCTTAGAAAACATTACTAGGTGTCTTAGCTAGTGTTACCCGCATAGGATCCAGGAAGAATCTACTTTATTGAGTTTTACCATCGTCCCTAAATCTCCCCTATTCTAGTCATCTGTCCCTGTATTCATTTCCTCTGTCCATCCTTCCTCCACTAGATCTCTCAATCATCCATGCCCATCCCCAAATAACTGCAAAACCTACTTTGTTTCCCAGTCTCAATGAGATCCATATTTCTCCCTAGCATCCTCCCTGTTATTTAGCCTATCTGGGTCTGTGGTCTGTAGTTAATTATCCTTTACTTAACTGCTAATATCCACTTTTAAGTGAGTATATATCATGTTTGTCTTTGTGGATCTGAGCTGTCTCATTTAGGATGTTTTTTCCTTAGTTCAATTCATGTATACGTAAATTTCATGATGTCCTTTTTTTACAGTTGGGTAGTTCTCCAGAGCATAAACCACATTTTCTTTTTCCACTCTAGAGTTGAGGGATGTCGAGGTTGTTTACATTTTCTTGATATCATGAATAAAGCTATGGGTATAGCTTAGTATTTGTCCTTGTGATAGGATGAAGTGTCATTTGCATACATGCCCATGAATTATACAACTGGATTTTGAAATAGATCAATTTACAATTTTCTAAGGAATCACCACATGGTTTGTATAGTGGCTATGCATGTATGTATTCCTACCAGCAGTACCCTACATCCTCACCAGCATGACTGTCATTTGTATTGGTCTTAGTCATTCTGACAGGTATAAGGTAGAATCTCAGAGTAGTTTGGTTTACCTTTTCCTCATGGCTAAGGATTTCTTTAAGTACTTCTTGGTTCTAGTGGAGAAATATTGTCATGGCTTTCCTTGATTGCGTTTTTAAGCTGGAGCATGTGAGTTTGGAAAGATTGTAACTCTAAGTGTTTATATATGATCTAGTTTTTGTTGAATCAGTGATCCCTTCCTTGGATTTTTTTTCTATGATTCTTATGAGAGGACTTTGACATTGTACTATCTGATCTTCTGTCATCAAATAGATGTTAATATGTGGAGTTTTGGTTAAGTTTTCTTTCTGGGTATTGGGACATGAGAGTTGCAAATGAGAAAGAGGCTAAGGGCACTTTTGGAAATTCACAAGAGAGATAAAACAAGGTGCTTCTCCAAGATGGGCTAAGTTATTCTCCTCAGTATTGAGGAAGAGAATGGGGAAAGAGGAAGAGTAGGAAGATGAGAGGTTGGACTTGCAGGAATGGAAGAAGAGTTTAATATATGTAGCTAGTCTACCTGCATCCCTGAATCCCTGGCAGGAGTGGTCAGTGGTTTTCCACGGAGTGCCTGGTAGAGGTGGGGATTAGTATAAAACAAGGAGTTGGAATGCAGTTCAAGAAAAGGTATATGGGGTCCATTGGAAACGGAGGCAGGGAGAGAGTTGAGGCTACTGGAGGTGCCCTGTTACAGAACAAAGATGAAGTTCTTTGTTTGCTTTAGGAGAACAGAATGAGAGTTGAAATTTTGGAGTTAGCATACCTGATTCAATGTTAGAAATCAGTCTCCGATTTTTTATGTATCTTAAACTCCCAGTATGTCTTGTAAAAAAAAAAGGACACATATCCTCATTTGACTAAAACAAGACCTGTCAGCAATCTGTATATAATAATAACATATATAAAATCTGCTTATTATCTGAGTAGACAGTACCATACTACTCATACTCAGAAAACAATTATTCATTAAAATGCCTTTTGTTTGTTTGTCTCACAGGTTATAGCTGTGACAGTCTGTGGTTAGCCTTTCAACTAATTTCTTCTCTCTTCACCACCTTTGTTCTCTCACTGGCCTAAATTCTATGTTTATCATTCTGTATTCTTTCTTTCTTCTTTCTGAAGCTAGCTCACTATGAGTCTTATCATGTCCATGAGCTTCTAGGCTCAGGGATTTCTCCTGTACCAGCTTGCAAGGACTGTCACTACATGACAAGTGCCACCATGCTGGGCTTTCGATGGTTAATTTTACAAGCCCATTTGCAAAGGTCATGGTAAACAGATATTTTGGAACACATTTACATGGATGTGTGTGTGTGTGTGTGTGTGTGTTTGTGTTTAGCTTAAATAGAGTGACATAAATAAACAAATTCCACTCTATACTACAGTGGGGTCTCATCCAATATTAGTGAATCATTTTCCTCTATTGAATACAGAAAGCACTCCTATCTGATGTCCCTACTCCCGGGGAACCAGATTTAAATTCTTGGAATTCTTTGTGGATTTTTAACCAGCCATCAGTGGCTGACCTGTTCAGCTTCCAAAATCCTGTCATGTATTTTATATAAAAAACAGCATTTTCAACAAATTGTGCTGGCTCCACTGGAAGTCAGCATGTAGAAGAGTGCAAATAAATCCATTCTTATCTCCTTGTACAAAGTTCAAGTCCAAGTAGACCAAGAAACTCCACAAAAAAACCAGATACAGGGACTTTAATAGAACAGAAAGTGAGAAAGAGCCTCTAATACATGGGCACAGGGGAAACTTTCCTGAACAGAACAACAATGGCTTGTGTTCTAAGATAAACAGTCAACAAATGGGACATCATAAAATTGAAAAGATTTTGTAAGACAAAGGACACTGTAAATAGGACAAAATGGCAACCAAAATTTGGAAAAGATCTTTACCAAATCCTACATCCAACAGAGGGCTAATTTGTAATATATACAAAGAACTCAAGAAATTAGACTCCAGAGAACCAAGCCAACCTATTTTAAAAAAGAAAAAACAATGAAGTCTCCACTGAGAAATATCAAATAACCAAGAAGCACCTAAAAAAATTCAGCATCCTTAGTCATCAGGGAAATGAAAATCAAATGAAATTTGAGATTCCACCATATACCAGTCAGAATGGCTAAGATCAAAAACTCAGGTGACAGCAGGTACTGTCCAGGATGTGAAGAAAAAGGAAGACTCCTCCATTGTTGGGATTGCAAGCTAGAACAACAAATCAGAAAATCAGACTTGTGTTTCCTCAGAAAATTGGACATAGTACTACCTAAGAACCCAGATATACCATTCCTGAGAATATACCCAAAAGATGCTCCAACATATAACAAGAACACATGTTTCTCTATGTTTATAGCAACTTTATTTATAATAACCAGAAGCTGGAAAGAAACTACATATCCCTCAACAGAGGAATGGATACAGAAAATGTGGTATATTTACACAATGGTGTACCATTCAACTATAAAAATATTGACTTCCTGAAATTCACAGCCAAATGAATGGAACTAGAAAATATCCTGAGTGAGGTAACTCAATCACAAAAGAACACAAATGGTATGTACTCACTGATAAGTGGATATCAGGCAAATAGCTTGAAATACACACAACAACTCACAGAACATAAAAGCTAGAAGAAAATGGTGTGGATATTTCCATTCTTAGAAGGGAGAACAAGCTTCCAGTTTGTGTCTGCGCCATCAACTTGTCTACTCTTTGTAACCAAATTCCAGAGGATAGAGAGCAGGACTCTCAGAAGTGTGAACATTACTGAGAGATCAGGGGAGACTACCACTTCTGATCACATTCCTGGCCCAAGAGGAATCTGCTTACTGCCCTCTGGACACAGGCTCTAAGAACAGTAAAGTACAGGACACTTCGATTTTCTGTCTGTGTACAGAGCTGAAATCCAGTTGCCAGAAGTGCTGACATGCCCAAGAACCAAATCTTCTACTTGGAGGGATCCACATAGTCCCTACAGAACACATAAATCCAGAAGCAGTTTGGGACAATACCCTTCCACGTTATGCCTGAGCCCTGAGTTAATCCAGTCCCATGCTCTCTGAACCAGAACCTGTAAGAAAACAGGTCTATGTGCTACTGGCACACAGGTTTATAGGAGGCAAAATCCACTCTCAGAGATAGCAAGGCAGCCTAACAATGGAGGCAACCTAAGGGAAAAGGAAAGTGCAGGAATCTGAGAAACAGAAATGAAGAATTCTTGTCATCATCAGAGCCCAGTTCTCCCACCAAAGCAAATACTAGATATCCAAACACACCTGAAACACAAGATTTGGATTTAAAACCATATCTCATGATAATGATACATGACTTAGAGAAGAACATAAATACTCCCTAAAAGAAATACAAAGTAACAGAGATAAATAGAAGCAATTAAAACACACACACACACACACACACACACACACACACACACACACAAAGAATTACAGGAAAACACAGCCAAACAGGTGAAGGAACAGAACAAAACCATACAAACTGTTGAAATGAAAACAGAAAAAATAATGAAATTGCAAAGGTAGAAAACACTGGAAATAGAAAACCTAAGAAAGGCGTCAGGATCCATAGACACAAGCAACATTTTCTTTGAGAAAACCAACAAGATAGAAAAACTCTTAGCCAGACTAACCAGAGGGCACAGATAGTGTATCTAAATCATACATGAAAAGGGAGGCATAAGAGCAGAATCTGAGGAAATTAAAAAAAATATCAGATCCTACTACAAAAACCTATATTCAGCAGAACTTAAAAAGCTTGATGAAACGAATAATATTCTATACAGACACAAGTTACCTAAGTTAAATCAGGATCAGATAAACCATCTAAATAGTCCCATAACACCTAAAGATATAGAAGCAGTTATTAAAATTCTCCCAACCAAAAAAGGCCAAGGACCAGGTAGGCTTAGTGGAGAATTCTATCAGACCTTCATAGAAGACATAATACCAATATTGTCTAAACTATTCCACAAAATAGAAATAAAAGGAACACTACTTAATTTCATCAATGAAGCCACAGTTATGTTCATATCTAAACCACACAAAGACACAAGGAAGGAAAACTTCAGACCAACTTCCATTAAGAATATTGATGCTAAAATACTTAATAAAATTCTTGCAAAACAAATTGAAGAACACATCAAAATTATCATCCATCATGATAAAGTAGGCTTCATCCTAGGAATGCAGGGATGGTTCAATATATGGAAATCTATCACTATAATCCACTATACAAACAAACTCAAAGGAAAAAAAAAATGCCTGCTCCCAAATCCCGCAGTAGGGAGAGAGCTGAACACCCAGAAGACTGGACAATCTTAAGAACACAGGACAGACTGCCACTTCTGCCCACCTTTGCCCACATCCCTGGCCTAAGAATAAACTGCATAGGAATATAAGAGCAGTCAGCTGCAGGAAACCGCAGTCCAGGTCTAAGCCCAGAACTGAACTGAAAGTGTCAAATAGCTCCCTGCAATCAAATCCCATGGGAGGGAGAGATGGACCCTCAGAAGTGCAGAAACTCCTGTGAAACCAGAAGAGATTAATTTCTGCAAACATTCCAGACCCAAGAGGAAAATGCCTAATGCTATCTGTACCCCCTTCTCACAGGGACCTAGGAGCAGTCAGGGGCAGGATGCTTCCAGTTGCTGCCCTCACTGAAAGCTGAAAACAAGCCACCAGGAGTGACTACATGCCTGAGAGCAGAACATTCTGTTCCCATAATTGGCTTAAAGAAAATAGGTCTACAGGAATGCTGACAGACAGAAAACAGGACGATCTATCCACCATCAGAAATAGAAAGAAAATCTAACACCAGAGACAATCCGATGGCAAGAGGCAAGCAGAGCAACCCAAACAATAGAAACCAAGACTACGTGGCATCATCAGATCACAGTTCCCCCAGCAAAGCAAGATTTAGATTTAAAATCACATTTTATTATTATGATGGAGGCCTATAATAGGGACATAAGTAACTCTCCTAAGGAAAAACAGGACAATACAAGTAAACAAGTAGAAGCCATTAAAGAGGGAAGACAAAAATCCCTTAAAGAATTACAGATCCAATTTTTCAGAGAGTTAGACAGAACAATTTGCAAATTCATTGGAATAACAAAAAACCCAGGATACCTAAAACTATTCTCAACAATAAAAGTACTTTCAGAGGAATCACTATCCCTGAACTCAAGCAGTATTACAGACGAGTAGTCACAAAAACTTTATGGTATTGGTACAGAGACAGACCAATGGAATAGAATTGAAGACCCAGAAATGAACTCACACACCTATGGTCACTGGATTTTTGACAAAGCAGCCAAAACCATCCAATGGAAAAAAAATAGTATTTTCAGCAAATGGTGCTAGTTCAACTGGAGGTCAGCATGTAGAAGAATGCAGATTGATCCATTCTTATCACCCTGTATAAAGCTTAAGTCCAAGTAGATCAAGGACCTCCACACTCAAAGTAATAGAAGAAAAAGTGGGGACGAATCTCAAACACATGGGCACTGGGGAAAATTTCCTGAACAGAATACCATTGACATATGCTCTAAGATCAAAAATCGACAAAGGGGACCTCATAAATGTGCAAGGCTTCTGAATGGCAAAGGTCAATGTCATTGGGACAAAACAGCAACCAACAGATCGAGGAAACATTTGTACCAATACTCCACCCGATAGAGGGCTAATATACAATACATACAAAGAACTTATGAAGTTAGGTTCCAGAGAGCCAAATAACCCTATTTAAAAATGGGGTAGAGAGCTAAACAAAGAATTCCCAGCTGAGGAATAATGAATGGCTGAGAACCATCTAATGACATGTTCGACATCCTTATTTGTCAGGGAAATGCAAATCAAAATGTCCCTGACATTCTACCTCACACCAGTCAGAATGGCTAAGATCAAAAACTCAGAGAATCTGGTGAGGATGTGGAGAAAGAGGAAAATTCCTCCATTGTTTGTGGGATTCCAAACTGGTACAACTACTCTAGAAATAAGTTTGGTGGTTCCTCAGAAAATTGGACATTGCACTACCTGAGGACCTAGCTATACCTGTACTGGACATATACCTAAATGATGATCAAACATACAACAAGGACACATGTTCCACTATGTTCACAGCAGCCTTACTTATAATTACCAGAAGATGGAAAGAATTCAGATGGTCTTCAACAGAGGAATGGATAAAGAAAATGTGATACATCTACACAATGGAGTACTACTCAGCAATCAAAACCAATGACTTCATGAAATTCATAGGCAAATCGATGGAACTAGAAAATATCATCCTGAGTGAGTTAACCCAATTGCTAAAAAAACAAAACAAACAAACAAACAAACAAACAAAAAACCCCAAAACACATGATATGAACCCAGTCACTAATATGTAGATATTAGCCCAAAAGCTCAAATTGCCTAAGAAACAATCCCCAGACCACATGAAGCTCAAAGAAGGACAACCAAAGTGTGGATGTTTAAGTCCTTCTTAAAAGGGGGAACAAAAATATTTATTGGCAGAGATATGGAAACAAAGTTTACAGCAGAGATTGAAGGAATGATCATTTAGAGCCCAACCTACCTGAGGATACAGCCATTTGTATACAGCCACCAAAACTAGAATAATATTGATGAAGCCCAGAAATGCATGCTGAAAGGAGTCTGATATAGCTCTCTCATGAGAGGCTCAGCCAGAGCATGTCAAATACAGAGGCCAATGCTAGCAGCAAACCATTGAACTGACATCAAGGTCCCCATTGGAGGAATTCAAGAAAGGATTAAAGGAGCTAAAGGGGCCTGCAACCCCTTAAGAACAACAATACCAACCAATCAGAGCCTTTAGGGACTAAACCACTGCCAAAGACTACACATGGACAGACCCATGGCTCTAGCAGCATATACAGATGGATGGTCTTGTTGGGTAAGAATGGGAGGAAAAGCCCCTGGTCCTGCCAAGGCTGAAAGCCCAAGTGCAGGGTATTTTCATGGGAGTTGGAAGGGGGAATGGTTGGGGAAAGCGACCACCCTCCTAGGAGAAGGAGAGGGCAATGGGATATGGTGCTTTTAGCCAGGAAACCAGAAAAGGTAATAACATTTAAAATGTAAATAAAAATTTTCCAATGAAAAAAAAAGGGGAAAAACTAAATGCTTTTAAGACATTTATACCAACTTTTATAATGCTTTCTTTCTGTGCTGCAGGTCAGTTTGTTAAAAGACTATTGCCCTTTTAAAAAAATAATGTTCTCTTTCCTTAAAGACACTATACATTACTAAGCCTCTTCTGTACCATTCTTAAAAGATCACTGGGAATTGAACCAGCCGGACACCTCCCCACACCCAAATACCACAGGAAAGAGAGCTGGATCCTCAGAAGTTTGGAGACTCCTGAGAAATCAGAGGAGACTACCCTCTGCCCACAGTCCAGACACAACAGGGAATCGCCTAGTGCCAAGTGTGCCTCTGGGTGAAAAAACCTAGGAGCAATCAGAGGAAGAACCCTTTGATTCCTGCCTTGCTTAGAGAAGAAAGACAGTCTCCAGGAGCACCTACACACCTGAAATAAAAGCACCTGTTCTCAGAAAAGGCTGAAAGAAAACAGGAAAACAGTTATACAGGATTGTTGACACAGAGGCCTGTAGCATGACAAAGTCACTGTCAGAAACAGCAAGACAAGCAAACACCAGAGACAATCCAATGTCTAGAGGGAAGCACAGGAACCTAAGCAACAGAAACCACTTGGCATCATCAGAGACCAGTTCTCCCACCAAAGACAATACTGGATATCCAATCACACCAAAAAAAAAAAAAAACAAACCAAGATTTAGATTTGAAATCACATTTTTTGATAATGATGGAGGACTTTAAGGAGGACATAAACAATTCCTTTAAATAAATGCAGGAAAATACAAGTAAACAAATAGAAGTCCTTAGAGAAGAAACAGAAAAATACCTCAAAGCAGTAGAAGAAAACATAACCGAACAGGTGAAGGAATTTAAACTGGAAATAGAAACAATAAAGAAAGCACAAATGGAGACAACCCTGGATATAGAAAACATAAGGAAGAGATAAGGAGACATAGATACAAGCATCACCAACATAATATAAGAGATAGAAGAGAGAATCACATGGGCACAAGATACCATAGAAAACATTGACACAGCTGTCAAAGATAATGTAAAAGGCAAAAATCTCCTAGTCCAAAACATCCAGGAAATCCAGGACACAATGAAGAGATCAAACCTAAAGATAATAGGTAGAGAAGGAAGTGAAGACTGCCAAATTCAAAGGCCAGTAAATATATTCAACAAAATTATAGAAGAAAACTTCCCTAACCTAAAGAAAGAGATGGCCATAAACATACAAGAAACCTACAGAACTCCAAATAGGTTGGACCAGAAGAGAAATTCCTCTGTTACATATTAGTTAAAAAAGCAAAAGCAAAATACAAAGAATGAATATTAAAAGCAGTAAGGGAAAAAGGTCAAGTGACATATAAAGGCAGACCTATCAGAATTACATCAGAATTCTCTCCAGAGATAATGAAAGCCAGAAGATCCTGAACAGATGTCATATGGACCAAAACAGAACACAAATGCCAGCAAAAGTTACTGTATTCAGCAAAACTCTCAATTAATATTGAGGGAGAAACCAAGATATTCCATGACAAAACAAAATTTATACAACATCTTTCCACAAATCCAGTCCTAGCTTGGATAATAGATGGAAAACAAGAGAAGAAACTACACTGTACAGAAAGCAACAATATAATTTTCTTTCAATGAAACCAATAGAGAGACACACAAACATATTTCCACCTCTAACAATGAAAATAACAGGAAGCGGCAATCACTATCCCTTAATATCTCTCAACATCAATGGACTCAATTCACCAATAAAAATACATAGACTAGTAGTCTGGATATATAAAGAGGACCCAGCATTTTGGTCCACGCAGGAAAGACCCCGCAGAGACAAAGACAGAATCTACCTCAGTGTAAATGGCTGGAAAATAGTTTTCTAAAAAAATGGCCTCAAGGAACAAGCTGGAGTTGCCATTCAATATCAAATAAAATTGACTTTAAACCAAAAGTCATTAAAAATATAAGGACGTGCACTTCACATTCATAAAAGGAAAAGTCTACCAAGATGAACTCTTAATCCTAAATTATGCTCCAAATGCAAGAACACCTATATCCATAAAAGAAACCTTACTAAATCTCAGAGTACATATTGCACCTCACACATTAATAGTAGGCGATTTCAACACCCGACTCTCTTCATGGACAGATCATAGAAACAGAAATTAAACACAGACTTAGAGAAACTAACAGAAGTTATGAACCAAATGGATTTAACAGATATTTGTATCCTAAACAGAAGGATATAACTTCTAAGCACCTCATGGTACCATCTCCAAAATTGACCATATAATTAGTCACAAAACAGGCCTCAACAGATACAGGAAGATAGAAATAAGCCCATGTATCCTATCAGACAAACATGGACTAAGACTCATCTTCAATAAAAACAATAATGACAGAGAGCCTACATATACATAGAAGTTGAACAATGTTCTACTCAGTGACAACTTGGTCAAGGAAGAAATAAAGAAAGAAATTAAAGACTTCTTAGAATTTAATGAAAATGAAGCTACAACACACCAAACATAAGGGACACAATGAAAGCAGTACTAAGAGGAAACCTCATAGCTCTGAGGGCCTGCAAACAGAAACAGGAGAGAGCATATATCAGCAGCTTGAAAGCACACCTAAATGCTCTAGAACAAAAAGCAATAAATAAATCCAAGAGGAGTAGAAGGCGGGAAATAATCAAACTCATGGCTGAAATCAACCTAGTAGAAAGGAAAAGGACTATACAAAGAATCAACAAAACCAGGGGCTGTTATTTTGAGAAAATCAACCAGATAGATTAAACACTTAGCCAGACTAAACATAAGGCACAGAGAGTGTATCCAAACTAACAAAATCAGAAATGAAAAGGGAGACATAACCACAGAATCTGAGGACATTTAAAAAAATCATCAGATCCTATTACAAAAGCCTATATCTAACAAAACTGGAAAAATCTGGAGGACATGGACAATTTTCTAGACAGATACCAGGTACCAAAGTTAAACTAGGAGCAAATAAGCCATCTAAAGAACCCCAAAACTCATAAAGAAATTGAAGCAGTTATTAAAATCTCCCAACCAATAGAGCCTAGGAACAGATTGGTTTAGTGCAGAATTCTATCAGACCTTCATAAAAGAGCTCATATTAATACTTTCCGAATTATTCCACAAAATAGAAACAGACAGAGCACTACTAAATTCCTTCAATGGAGCCAGAATTACTTGTATAACAAAGCACACAGAGACCCAAAAAGAAAGAGAACTTCAGATCAATTTCATTATGAATATTGAAGCAAAAATACTCAATAAAATTCTTCCAAACCAAAGCAAAGAACACATAAAAACAATCATCCATCATGATCAAGTAGGCTTCATTGCAATAATGGAAATCCATCAATGTAATCCACCAAATAAACAAACTCAAAGATTAGAACCACATTATCATTTCATCAGATCCCGGGAAAGCATTTGACAAAATTCAACAACACTTCATGACAAAAGACCTGGAAAGATCAGGAATTTGAGGCCCATGTCTAAACATAGTAAGAAGCAATATACAGCACACCAGTAGCTAATACCAAACTAAATGGAGAGAAACTTGAAGCAATCCGACTGAAATCAGGGACAAGACAAGGCTGCCCACTGACTTCCTACTTATAAAATACAGTACTCTAAGTCCTAGCCAGAGCAATCCGACAAAGAAAGCAGGTCAGAGGGATCCAAATTGGAAGGGAAGAAATCAAAATATCACTATTTGCAGAGGATATGATAGTGTACTTAAGTGAACCTAAAAGTTCAACCAGAAAACTACTTAACCTGTTAAATCTTAAACTTCAGCAAAGTGTCGGTGTATAAAATTAGCTCAAACAAATAAATAGCCTTCCTCTACTTAAAGGATAAACAGGCTGAGAAGGTAATTAGGGAAATGACACCCTTCACAATTTTCCCAAATAATATTAAATATCTTGCTGTAATTTTGTCTAAGCAAGTGAAAGATCTGTATGAAAAGAACTTCAAGAATCTGAACAAAGAAATTGAGGAAGATCTCAGAAGATGGAAAGATCTTCCATGCTTATGGATTGGCAGGATTAATATAACAAAGATGGCCATTTTTTTCCAAAAGCAATCTACAGATTCAGTGTAATCCCCATCAAAATTCATACTCAATTCTGTATAGAGCTAGAAAGAGCAATTTCCAAATTCATTTAGAATAACAAAAAACCCAGGTTAGTGAAAACTATACTCAACAATTAAATAACTTCTGGGGGGATCACCATCCCTGACTTCAAGCAGTATTACAGAGTAATAGTCATAAATACTGTGTGTTGTTGGTGCAGAGTCAATAAGATAGATCAGTGGAGTAAAATTGAAGATCGAGAAATGAACCTGTACACCTATGGTCACTTGATCTTTCACAATGGAGCTAAAATTTCCCAATGGAAGAAAGATAGCATTTTCAACAAATGGGGCTGGTTCAACTGGAGGTCAGCATGTAGAAGAATGCAAATTGATCCATTCTTATAACCATGTACAAAGCTTAAGTGCAAGTGTATCAAGGACCTCCACACCAAATGAGATACACTCAAACTAATAGAAGCAAAAGTGGGGAAGATTCTTGAACACATGGGCACTGGGGAAATTTTTCTGAACAAAATACCAATGGTTTATGCTCTAAGATCAAGAAAATGGGACCTCATAAAACTGCAAAGCCTCTGTAACGCAAAAAACCACTGTCATTAGGAGAAAACAGCAAACAACAGATTGGGAAAAGTTCTTTTCCAATCCTTCACCTGAAAGTAGATCCAAAATATACCGAGACTCAAGAAGTTTTACACTATTAAAAATGAGATACAGAGTTAAACAAAACATTCTCAGCTGAAGGAATATGAAATGACGAAAAAGCACCTAAAGAAATGTTCACAAAGGAGCTAAAACCATCAAATGGAAAAAAGATAGCATTTTCAGCAAATGGTGCTGGTTCAACTGGAGGTCAACATGTAGAAGAATGCAGATCGAACCATGCTTATCACCCTGTACAAAGCTTAAGTCCAAAGGGATCAAGGACCTCCACATCAAAGCAGACACACTCAAACTAATAGAAAAAAAAAAACTAGGGAAGCATCTGGAACACATGGGCACTGGAAAAAATTTCCTGAACAAAACACCAATGGCTTATGCTCTAAGATCAAGAATTGACAAATGGGATCTCATAAAACTGCAAAGCTTCTGTAAGGCAAAGGACACTGTGGTTAGGACAAAACGGAAACCAACAGATTGGGAAAAGATCTTTACCAATCCTACAATAGATAGAGGCCTTATATCCAAAATATACAAAGAACTCAAGAAGTTAGACCGCAGGGAGACAAATAACCCTATTAAAAATGGGGTTCAGAGCTAAACAAACAATTCACAGCTGAGGAATGCCGAATGGCTGAGAAACACCTAAAGAAATATTCAACATCTTTAGTCATAAGGGAAATGCAAATCAAAACAACCCTGAGATTTCACCTCACACCAGTGAGAATGGCTAAGATCAAAAACTCAGGGGACAGCAAATGCTGGCGAGGATGCGGAGAAAGAGGAACACTCCTCCATTGTTGGTGGGATTGCAGACTGGTACAACCATTCTGGAAATCAGTCTGGAGGTTCCTCAGAAAATTGGACATTGAACTGCCTGAGGATACAGCTATACCTCTCTTGGGCATATACCCAAATGATGCCCCAACATATAAAAAAGACACGTGCTCCACTATGTTCATCGCAGCCTTATTTATAATAGCCAGAAGCTGGAAAGAACCCAGATGCCCTTCAACAGAGGAATGGATACAGAAAATGTGGTACATCTACACAATGGAATATTACTCAGCTATCAAAAACAACGGCTTTATGAAATTCGTAGGCAAATGGTTGGAACTGGAAAATATCATTCTGAGTGAGCTAACTCTATCACAGAAAGACATACATGGTATGCACTCATTGATAAGTGGCTATTAGCCCAAATGCTTGAATTACCCTAGATGCCTAGAACAAATGAAACTCAAGACGGATGATCAAAATGTGAATGCTTCACGCCTTCTTTAAAAGGGGAACAAGAATACCCTTGGCAGGGAAGAGAGAGGCAAAGATTAAAACAGAGACAGAAGGAATACCCATTCAGAGCCTGCCCCACATGTGGCCCATACATATACAGCCACCCAATTAGACAAGATGGATGAAGCAAAGAAGTGCAGACCGACAGGAGCCGGATGTAGATCTCTCCTGAGAGACACAGCCAGAATACAGCAAATACAGAGGCAAATGCCAGCAACAAACCACTGAACTGAGAATAGAACCCCCGTTGAAGGAATCAGAGAAAGACCTGGAAGAGCTTGAAGGGGCTCGAGACCTCATATGTACAACAATGCCAAGCAACCAGAGCTTCCAGGGACTAAGCCACTACCTAAAGACTATACATGGACTGACCCTGGACTCTGACCACATAGGTAGCAATGAACATCTTAGTAAGAGCACCAGTGGAAGGGGAAGCCCTGGATCCTGCAAGACTGAACCTCCAGTGAACTAGACTGTTGGCGGGAGGGCGGCAATGGGGGGAGGGTTGGGAGGGGAATACCCATAAGGAAGGGGAAGGGGGAGGGGGATAAAAATTAAAAAAATAAAAAAAATAAATTGACAATACTTACAAAACCCCAAAACAACTTGGCCCCATTGTAATCAATAAAAATAGAACAAATGGCAATTGCTACTCTCTGATGTGCTGTACTCTATGATGTCATGCATTTAGAGTATATTTTATTAATAGCTACCTTTCTTTCAAACTACAAATTCAATGATACTAAAAAAGGTAGCTCATTAGAAAAAGGAAAAACTGTCCTCTCTCATCTGACAGATGTCATTACTTCACCACTTAAGGAATGCACGTGGTAAATACTGGATTTGTAGTAACACCTCAGGTAATTACAGGATTTTCAATAGTCTCTAAGTAAATAAAGAAATGTTTATCCAATAATGCCCTCCTCCAGTGATCTCTCTCTCTCTCTCTCTCTCTCTCTCTCTCTCTCTCTATATATATATATATATATATATATATACACATATATGTATATATATATGCATATGTATATGCATATGTATATATATGCATATGTATATTTATATATGTATATATGTATGTATATATTAGATATAATTCTTTACTCACATAGCAAATGTTATTCCCTTTTCCAGGTTCCTGTCCATAAGCCTCCTTACTGCTGCCCCCCATATTCGGCTGCACTGGGTGTCCAACCTTGGCAGGACCAAGGGCATCCCCTTCCACTGGTGCCCCAACAAGGCTATTCTCTGCGACATATGCAGTAGGAGTCCTGGGTCAGTCCATGTATTGTCTTTTGGTAGTGGTTTAGTCCCTCTAAGCTCTAGTTGGTTGACATTGTTATTGTTATAGGGTTACAAGCTCCTTCTACTCTTTCCATACTTCCTGTAAATTCTCCCAAGGGGTTCCTGTTCTCAGTTCAGTGGATTACTGCTAGCACTGACCTCTGTATTGGAAATGTTCTGGATTTTTCTCTCAGGACAGATCTATATCTGGTCCTTTTAAGCATGTGTTTATTTAGCTTCATCATTCTTATTTAGTTTTGGTGACTGTATATATATATATATATATATATATATATATATATATACATATATATGTATATATATGGCACATGTGGGGCAGTCTCTTTGAATGGCTGTTCCAACAGTCGCTGCACTAAACTTTGCTTCCATATCCACTCCTATGGATTTTTTCCCCTTTTAAGAAGGAGTGGCAACATCCACATCATTTTGGTAATCCTTTTTCTTGAGTTTTCTATGGTCTATGGATTGCATCTTGGATAATTCAAGCTTTTAGGCTAATATCCACTTATCAGTGAGTGCATACAAAGTGTGCTTTTCTATGATTGGGTTACCTCATACAGGATGATATTTTGAATGAAAGACTAGTTCATTCCATTTGCCTATGAATTTCATGAAGTCATTATTTTTGATAGCACAATAGCACTCCATTGTGTAGATCTACCACATTTTTTGAATCCATTCCTCTGTTGAAGGGCATCTGGGTTTTTTTTCCAGCTTCTGGCTATTATAAATAAGTCTGCAATGAACTTAGTGGAGCACGTGTCTTTGTTTTATGTTTTAGCATCTTTTGGGTATATGCCCAGGAGAGGTATAGCTGGGTCCACAGGTAGTGGAATGTCCAATATTATGAGGAACTTCCAGATTGATTTCCAGACTGGATGTACCAGTCTGCAATCCCACCAACAATGGAGGAGTGTTCCTCTTTCTCCACATCCTCTCCAGCATCTGCTGTCAACTGAGTTTTTCATCTTAGCCATTCTGTCTGGTATGAGGTGGAATCTCAGGGTTGTTTTGATTTGCATTTCCCTGATGACTAAGGATGTTGAACATTTCTTTTTTTACTTTTTTTTTATTAACTTGAGTATTTCTTATATACATTTCAAGTGTTATCCATTTCCCGGTTTCCAGGCAAACATCTCCCTCCCCCCTCCCCTTCCTTAAGGGTGTTCCCATCCCCACCCTCCCCCCATTGCCACCCTCACCCCAACAGTCTAGTTCACTGGGGGTTCAGTCTTAGCAGGACCCAGGGCTTCCCCTTCCACTGGTGCTCTTACTAAGATGTTCATTGCTACCTATGTGGTCAGAGTCCAGGGTCAGTCCATGTATAGTCTTTAGGTAGTGGCTTAGTCCCTGGAAGCTCTGGTTGCTTGGCATTGTTATACATATGGGGTCTCGAGCCCCTTCAAGCTCTTCCAGGTCTTTCTCTGATTCCTTCAACGGGGGTTCTATTCTCAGTTCAGTGGTTTGCTGCTGGCATTCGCCTCTGTATTTGCTGTATTCTGGCTGTGTCTCTCAGGAGCGATCTACATCCGGCTCCTGTCGGATTCCTCTTTCTCCGCATCCTCGCCAGCATTTGCTGTCACCTGAGTTTTTGATCTTAGCCATTCTCACTGGTGTGAGGTGAAATCTCAGGGTTGTTTTGATTTTTATTTCCCTTATGACTAAAGATGTTGAACATTTCTTTAGGTGTTTCTCAGCCATTCGGCATTCCTCAGCTGTGAATTGTTTGTTTAGCTCTGAACCCCTTTTTTTAATAGGGTTATTTGTCTCCCTGCGGTCTAACTTCTTGAGTTCTTTGTATATTTTGGATATAAGGCCTCTATCTATTGTAGGATTGGTAAAGATCTTTTCCCAATCTGTTGGTTGCCGTTTTGTCCTAACCACAGTGTCCTTTGCCTTACAGAAGCTTTGCCATTTTATGAGATCCCATTTGTTGATTCTTGATCTTAGAGCATAAGCCATTGGTGTTTTGTTCAGGAAATTTTTCCAGTGCCCGTGTGTTCCAGATGCTTCCCTAGTTTTTCTTCTATTAGTTTGAGTGTGTCTGGTTTGATGTGGAGGTCCTTGATACACTTGGACTTAAGCTTTGTACAGGGTGATAAGCATGGATCGGTCTGCATTCTTCTACATATTGACCTCCTGTTGAACCAGCACCACTTGCTGAAAATGCTATCTTTTTTCCTTTTGATGGTTTTTGCTCCTTTGTCAAAAGTCAAGAGACCATAGGTGTGTGGGTTCATTTCTGGGTCTTCAATTCTATTCCATTGGTCTATCTGTCTGTCTCTGTACCAATACCATGCAGTTTTTATAACTATTTTTCTGTAATACTGCTTGAGTTCAGGGATAGTGATTCCCCCTGAAGTCCTTTTATTGTTGAGGATAGTTTTAGCTATCCTGGGTTTTTGTTATTCCAGATGAATTTGCAAATTGTTCTGTCTTACTCTTTGAAGAATTGGATTGGTATTTTGATGGGGATTGCATTGAATCTGTAGATCGCTTTTGGTAAAATGGCCATTTTTACTATATTGATCCTGCCAATCCATGAGCATGGGAGATCTTTCCATCTTCTAAAGTCTTCTTCAATTTCTTTCTTCAGTGTCTTGAAGTTCTTATTGTACATATCTTTTACTTGCTTGGTTAAAGTCACCCCGAGGTACTTTATATTATTTGGGTCTATTATGAAGGGTGTCGTTTCCCTAATTTCTTTCTCGGCTTGTTTCTCTTTTGTGTAGAGGAAGGCTACTGATTTATTTGAGTTAATTTTATACCCAGCCACTTTGCTGAAGTTGTTTATCAGCTTTAGTAGTTCTCTGGTGAAACTTTTGTGATCACTTAAATATACTATCATATCATCTGCAAATAGTGATATTTTGACTTCTTCTTTTCCAATCTGTATCCCCTTGACCTCCTTTTGTTGTCTGATTGCTCTGGCTAGAACTTCAAGAACTATATTGAATTAGTAGGCAGAGAGTGGGCAGCCTTGTCTAGTCACTGATTTTAGTGGGATTGCTTCAAGTTTCTCTCCATTTAATTTAATGTTAGCAACTGGTTTGCTGTATATGGCTTTTACTATGTTTAGGTATGGGCCTTGAATTCCTATTCTTTCCAGGACTTTTATCATGAAGGGGTGTTGAATTTTGTCAAATGCTTTCTCAGCATCTAATGAAATGATCATGTGGTTTTGTTCTTTCAGTTTGTTTATATAATGGATCACATTAATGCTTTTCCGTATGTGAAACCATCCCTGCATGCCTGGGATGAAGCCTACTTGATCATGGTGGATGATTGTTTTCATGTGCTCTTGGATTCGGTTTGCCAGAATTTTATTGAGTATTTTTGAATGATTTTCACACAAATATTGTTTATCATTGTATTTCATATAAAATTTAACTAATTTCATATCATATTACCTAATTTAAAAGCATTCTTACATCTTCTATGCTACCTGAAGCACAAATCAAGGATATTAAAAATGTGTCACATCAGGAAATTGGAGAGAAAGCAAAGCATGTCAATAAAATGTCTTGAAGTTGACCAAAAAAATTGTGCTTGCCTCAAAACTTTTATTTTTGAGACTTTATGGTTCCCTTTTTCTATTCTAAATTTCTACTACTCTATATCACAAGAAAATGTTGGCAGAGAAAAATAGAGAAGCATTTACCCACCTTCCTATGAACTTTGTAACCCTACTTCCTTGTATGGTTTCAATAAAAGACTGTGGCTTATTCAAGTCTATATGAACATTCTGAGTCCCAAGTTTAGAAATTTCTCACAGAAATAAACAAGCCTGTCAGTTTCCTCAGTTGATGTGTCTTCTTATTCACCTACCTAGTTCTTGATGATCCCTGACTGCTGTTGAGCCTGGATCACAGGACAGATTGCTGGCTCTTAACCTATTTCTAAAATTTCCTAGTAAACTGAAAGAAATTTTTGATCTAGGCTCCTTTAATTGCTTTGATATTGCATTGGCATCTGAAATAACAAAAATATGCTTTGAAGCAAGGAAATATACCTGTAATTATTATTTTGAATGAGATGTTCGAACAGCAAGCTAAAATATGCCAACCCCTTATGCATCAGAGTAGCAGGGCCTAGTCTGCTGCACACAACCTTCTAAGGCACAAGTAATGTGCCAAGGAAACCTCTCAAGGAGGAAACCCAGTGTTCCTAAGGTCCAACCAATAGAGAGCCTTGTTCAACTTGAAACTAAGGACAAATGTTTTCCTTATTGCACAGGTTTGCAATAGAATAATTTCTGGGAACAGAAATTTCTCCCCTTTACTCACAGCTCTACATTAATGATGCAAAATGGCAAAACAGCTCTGTGTTTCTCCCATCTTATGGTCATCTGATGTCTATAGTTAGACCCTCTGGAGGAAGTGCTTGTGCTTCTCATTTTTCTGTTAAAGCCACTGGCCAAATCAGTGAAAGGATCATTAAGAAAGAGGAGTATGTCAGTATCTAGAAATATATTATCCTTAGGTGGGATTTTCATGGTGCAGGAAAGAAAACAGAGACACACCTTATTGTTTCTGTATAGTTTTTCCTTCAAGTAAATGGGGAAAAATAATGAGTGTGATCCAAAAATTTGTCACAAGGGAACTAATAATAAGGATTTCTGCTCTCCATACTTACGTAGGGATTCTACCTTCATTTATCTACTTTCTAGAGTGAGGTTTTTATAGAAGTGCATTAGAGAAAGTATCAGATTAGGACCCCATCAAGACTTAGTTCTTATCCCGAAGGAAATTATTTGCCCCAGAAGAACCGTGGTCAAGAAATAAGGGAGAAAGACAGGTGATGGAGGCTGAGGGAAAAGTAAAAGGGATAACACAAAACTTCTTAGGACCCAGATATTACACATAGGAAAAGTGCAGTTTATAAAGGTAAGATTGGAAATCCTGTGTTAAGACAAAGTGTTTCATTTTAATTATGCATATAAATTAGGTGAGCTAAAGACTGGTGGTGATTTCTGTATTTGGTTACTTTTATAGCTTTCCCTTTGTATTCAGCCTCAGGAGGAAGGAAAGGACAAATAATGAAACAGCCCTTAAAGACTATCTTTTGGAATGTAATCTAATGGTTTTTATAAAGGTAGAGAGAATGGGGAAGAAGGGCCGGGCTGGCCAGACCTATGATCTACATATTCAAACTGGTCAGAGTCCTATCAAAGGCAATAGTGATGCACATCAAATAAAGGTGAGAATTTATTTAATCTCCTCTTTATTGTCAGATGAACTTTGCCTTTAACATGGGTAACTTCTCTACTCGCATGCACTCTAATCATAATCTTACCCAAAATTGATAAGTGTAATCTGGCCAATATCAGAACAGCCATAAATCTCTAGTAAATGATGACTGACAATAGTCTCTCAAACCTGTAGGGGGATTAGGTGTGCTGGTGTATAGATAACGTGAGTTCAAACAACACTCATTTAGCTTCATGACTGGATGTACATTTAAGGAGAAATCACATGTATACAAATAAAAAGGTGTATGACATTTGTCCAATGCAGCCTGTTACACACAAAATCCTCTACAGGGCACACTGCTTTCCTCTCAACATTCCACAAATTCGTGTTTATTTAGGTTCAGAGAGTATATCTGTGTGCAAAACAGGCTTACGTTACTGATCCTTGTGATTAACAATTAGAAAAGTAGAAAATAACTCTGATTTCACTGGCATACAGTAATCTCTGCTTTTAATTTCAAACTAAGTACAATTTAAGCCAACACATGTAGATGCTGACAATTGAGTTCTCCGTTATAAATATAGAAGTTGGCAAATATTAGACATAAGCCATATAGATACAATGAAAGAAAAAAAGCCAGAGGAATCATGAAGTGTCACTTCTCTTATGTATTTTATTTTCTGGGTTACAATAGATGTAAATCTAGGAGCACTTACATTGTCAAGGTTTAATGAGGTGATCAGCAGGAATAGATGATATAAAATATCAAATAGACTGGCAATTGTCTTTCGTGGCCAAGACTAGAATTGCACATGGAAGTCAATTCATTATTTACTCTTGAGCATCTGTATTAAACTGTGCTTGATCTGTGTGTTAGCAGTGTACTTAGATTGGCTACTCTGGAATAAACATTTATTCTGTCCCTATGATGCATGTGACAGTTCCCCAGTATTCCAGCCCTTCTCTGTAGTCTCTCTCTGCCTCATTTCTATCGATCTCAGTTTCTATTTGTGCTTTTTCAGTTCCACCAACCTTGGAGATCAGTCTGCAGCTAACAATGCTATGGAACCTCATAAATGTCACCTGCCAGTTGCCAAAGAACCTTTAGTTGAACTGGTTAGAGAATGGAAACTCTCTATGTCCTCGACAGAAATGTCTCCTCCATCTAAGGATGGAACTTACCACTGGAGCAGCTGGCTCTTGGAAAACATATGTGCCCATGAGGAGGACATGGTACACACATGCCATGTTGAGCATGATGGTCAGCCACCAATCATTAAAAATTATCCTGTGAAGACACGTGCTCCACTATGTTCATAGCAGCCTTATTTATAATAGCCAGTGCTGGAAAGAACCCAGATGCCCTTCAACAGAGGAATGGATACAGAAAATGTGGTACATCTACACAGTGGAATATTACTCAGCTATCAAAAACAATGACTTTATGAAATTCATAGACAAATGGTTGGAACGGGAAAATATCATCCTGAGTGAGGTAACCCAATCACAAAAAAACACACATGGTATGCACTCATTGATAAGTGGCTATTAGCCCAAATGCTTGAATTACCCTAGATGCATAGAACACATGAAACTCAAGACGGATGATCAAACTGTGAATGCTTCACTCCTTCTTTAAAAGGAGAACAAGAATACCCTTGGCAGGGAAGATAGAGGCAAAGATTAAAACAGAGACAGAAGGAACACCCATTCAGAGCCTGCCCCACATGTGGCCCATACATATACAGCCACCCAATTAGACAAGATGGATGAAGCAAAGAAGTGTAGGCCGACAGGAGCCGGATGTAGATCTCTCCTGAGAGACACAGCCAGAATACAGCAAATACAGAGGCGAATGCCAGCAGCAAACCACTGAACTGAGAATAGGTCCCCCGTTGAAGGAATCAGAGAAAGAACTGGAAGAGGTTGAAGGGGATCGAGACCCCTTATGAACAACAATGCCAAGCAACTAGAGCTTCCAGGGACTAAGCCACTACCTAAAGACTATACATGGACTGACCCTGGACTCTGACCTCATAGGTACCATTGAATATTCTAGTAAGATCACCAGTGGAAGGGGAAGCCCTTGGTCCTGCTAAGACTGAACCCCCAGTGAACGTGATTTTTGGGGGGAGGGCGGCAATGGGGGAGGGTGGGGAGGGGAACACCCATAAAGAAGGGGAGGGGGAGGGATTAGGGGGATGTTTACCCGGAAACCGGGAAAGGGGAAACATTCGAAATGTAAATAAGAAATTCTCAAGTTAATAAAAAAAATAAAAACAAAAACAAAACAAAATTATAAAACTTAAAAAAAAATTATCCTGTGGTGATCAGTACACATGAGAAGGAGCAAGATACTGGCATCGTGTTTGTTAAGGTCTTCATCACATTTTCATGGCTGTGTGTAAATTCTGCCTCTTTTTATTCAACAGGTAGCATTCTTGCTTATTTTAGGAATATCTTGACAACTACAAACAAAGTAAAATGTTAAAGTCAAATTTCATTCCCAGTTTCTCACAAGTCTTATACATATTTCCACCGGTGGACTGATATATATGCATAAAATAAGTAAGAAAGAAAGGTAGCATTCATTCATAACATCTTGTCTCTTCCATTTTTTATCTAATACTTAGTACAACCTCAAGTTTATATCTTTAGTTTACAATTAATTCTCTGACTCCATTTCATTTTAGATTTTTCCATGAAGTTCTATGTCATCTCTGGAGTGCAATTTAAACAGACTTCGTGAGACCCTGTAGCTTCCCAGTGGCTTAGGTGCCCAACTGACTTGGAGATGTTATAAGAGGCACCACACACACACACACACACACACACACACACACACACTACCCAGACTGAATGTTTACTATATGAAAATTCCACCCTCATTGCAATCTTACCTCATCTTCAACCACCTTAATAGTTAGTAGTTTCCAGTCAGGTTATCCATCAGTGGGGAAGCAACAGGGAAGTTGAGTTTTTGCCCTAAGGCCATGTGATTCGATCTAATGAAATAAAGGAAACTGAAATGACCCTGGGAGTATAGCTATCCCAGGAAATAAGGCAAATTTGCTAGTAAA
The DNA here is from genome assembly GCF_036323735.1 of Rattus norvegicus. Classification (NCBI taxonomy): domain Eukaryota; kingdom Metazoa; phylum Chordata; class Mammalia; order Rodentia; family Muridae; genus Rattus; species Rattus norvegicus. The sequence goes on from NC_086020.1 coordinate 87,631,824, forward strand.
GTATCTTCAACTTGTTACTATCCTAGTAGTTAGAGTTAGATAGAGGTTTATCAATATAATTATGTTTTCTTTCCCACTCATGGAAAAACAGGAGAGGTCCTCAACTCCAATGACTTTTGAAAAACTCATGTTCCTTGGCATGCAGCCCTTGTGGTGAGCTTATCTGCTGATAAACACTGGGTCACCTAATTACCTATGTATGTGTTCATTAAAACATTAAAGTTTAGAAATTACCAATTACCTTAGATTAAGATCTATGTAGGTGATGTATAACTATATTCTCTGGTGGCTCTGTCATGTGTACTCATGTTCTGCAAATGCAGTCCACAAGGTACTCAGGTACCTGGAGCAAATAAGTCATCTACATAACCCCAAAACTCCTAAAGAAATTGAAGCAGTCAATAAAAGTCTCCCAATCAAAAAGAGCCCAGGAACAGATGGCTCTAGTGCAGAATTCAATCAGACCCTCACAAAAGAGCTCATATTAATAGTTTCCAAATTATTCCACAAAATAGAAACAGACAGAGCACTACTAAATTCCTTCTATGAAGCCAGAATTACTTGTATACCAAAACCACACAAAGACCCAACAAAGAAAGAGAACTTCAGATAATTTCATTATGAATATTGAAGCAAAAATACTCAATAAAATTCTTGCAAACCAAAGCTAAGAACATATAAAAACAATCATCCATCATGCTCAAGTAGGCTTCATCACAGGGATGAAATCCATCAATGTAATCCACTAAATGAACAAAGTCAAAGATAAGAACCACATTATCATTTCATTAGATTATGGGAAAGCATTTGACAAAATTCAACAACACTTCGTGATAAAAGTCCTGGAACGATCCGGCATTCGAAGCTCATATCTAAACATAGTAAAAAGCAATATACAGCAAACCAGTAGCTAACATCATAATAAATGGAGAGAAACTTGAAGCAATCTGACTAAAATCAGGGACGCGACGAGGCTGCCACTGACTTCCTACTTATTCAGTATAGTACTCGAATTCCTAGACAGAGTAATCAAAGAAAGCAGGTCAAAGGGATCCAAATTAGAAGGGAAGAAATCGAGATATCACTATTTGCAGAGGATATGATAGTGTACTTAAGTGACCCTAAAAGTTCAACCGGAGAACCACTTAACCTGTTAAATCTTAAACTTCAGCAAAGTGTCAGGGTATAAAATTAACTCAAACAAATCAATAGCCTTCCTCTACTCAAAGGATAAACAGGCTGAGAAAGAAATTAGGGAAATGACACCCTTCACAATTTTCCCAAATAATATAAAATATCTTGCTGCAACTTTATCCAAGCAAGTGAAAAATCTGTATGACAATAACTTCAAGTCTCTGAAGAAAGAAATTGAGAAAGAGCTCAGAAGATGGAAAGATCTCCTATGCTTACAGATTGGCAGGATTAATATAATAAAGATGGTCACTTTTTCCAAAAGCAATCTATACATTCAGTGCAATCCTGATCCAATTTCATACTCAATTCTTTGTAGAGATAGAAAGCAATTTGCAAATTCAATGGAATAAGAAAAAAACCAGAATAGTGGAAACTATACTAAACAATAAAATAAATTCTGGGGGCATCACCATCCCTGACTTCAAGGAGTATTAGACAGTAATAGTCATAAAAACTGTATGTTGTTGGTACAGAAACAGGAAGATAGATCAGTGACGTAAAATTGAAAATCCAGAAATGAACCCATACACCTATGATCACTTGATCTTTCACAAAGGAGCTAAAACCTCTCAATGGAAGAAAGATAGCATTTTCAACATATGGAGCTGATTCAACTGGAGGTCAGCATGTAGAAGACTGCAAATTGATCCATTCTTATCACCATGTACAAAGCTTAAGTGCAAGTGAATCAAGGACCTCCACACCAAATGAGATACACACAAACTAGTAGAAGCAAAAGTGGGGAAGATTCTTGAACACATGGGCACTGGGGAAAATTTCCTGAACAAAATACCAATGGCTTATGCTCTAAGATCAAGAATCAACAAATGGGAATCGGCAGGTACCCTGTGGTCCACACACTGCCTGGAACTGAAGGGACCAAGTCACCAGCTCCCTGAACCCAAATCCCATGGGAGTGAGAGCTAAATCACTAGAGGGGCAGACATGCCTGTGAAGCTAGAAGATAATACACACTGCCCACATTTCTGACTCCAGAGAAAAACACCTAATGCCATCTGGGTCCCCAGTGCATGGGGGCCACGGGAAAAGCGGTGAAGACCCTCCTGGTTGCATCCCTCACAGAGAGCTCAAAAGCAGACCCCCACGAGCAACTCAGCTGCGGGACCACAGGGAAGGCCAACTATTCTTCTCCAAGCAACCTGCCTTGTGGAGTCAGGACAAACGCCCACAGGAACAGCTGAAGACCAGTAGACAGGAAAGACTGCCTGCCGAAAGCAGAACACTCTGTTGCCATAACTGGCTCAGAGAAAACAGGAAAACAGGTCTAAAGCACTCCTGACACACAGGCCTATAGGACGGCCTAACCACTGCCAGAAATAGCAGAACAAGGTAACACCAGAGAAAACCTGATGATGACAGGCAAGCACAGGAACCCAAGCAACAGAAACCAAGACTACATGGCATCATCAGAGCCCAATTCTCCCACAAAGGCAAACACTGAATATCCAAACACACCAGAAAAGCAAGATCAAGATTTAAAATCACATTTGATCATGATGAAGGAGGACTTCAAGAAAGACATGAAGAACTCCCTTAAAGAAATGCAGGAATACATAAATAAACAAGTAGAAGCCTATAGAGAGGAAGCAAAAAAATCCCTGAAAGAATTCCAGGAAAACAGAATCAAAGAGGTGAAGGAATTAAAAATGGATATAGAAGCAATAAAGAAAGCACAAAGAGAGACAACCCTGGATATAGAAAAGCAAAGGAAGAGACAAGGAGCTGTAGATACAAGCATCACCAACAGAATACAAGAGATAGAAGAGAATCTCAGGAGGAGAAGATTCCATAGAAATCATCGACACAACTGTCAAAGATAATGTAAAATGGAAAAAGCTGCTGGTCCAAAAGATACAGGAAAATCAGGACTCAATGAGAAGATCAAACCTAAGGATAATAGGTATAGAAAAGAGTGAATGGGTTGGGGATTTAGCTCAGCGGTAGAGCACTTGTCTAGGGAGCGCAAGGCTCTGGCTTTGGTCCCCAGCTCCGAAAAAAAAGAAGAAAAAAAAAAGAAAAGAAAAAGAAAAGAGTGATGACTTCCATATCAAAGGACCAGAAAATATATTCAACAAAATCATAGAAGAAAACTTCCCTAACCTAAAGAAAGAGATGCCCTTGAGGTTGGGGATTTAGCTTAGTGGTAGAGCACTTCTCTAGCAAGTGCAAGGCCCTGGGTTCGGTCTCCAGCTCTGAAAAAAAAAAAAAGAAAAAAAAAAAAAAGAAGAGATGCCCATAAACGTACAAGAAGCCTACAGAACTCCACATAGATTGGACCAGAAAGGAAAATCCTCCTGTCACATAATATTCAAAACACCAAATGCACAAAAGAAAGAAAGATATTAAAAGCAGTAAGGGACAAGGTCAAGGAACATATAAAGGCAGACATATCAGAATCACACCAGACTTCTCACCAGAGACTATGAAAGTCAGAAGATCCTCTACAGATGCCATACAGATCGTAAGAGAACACAAATGCCAGTCTAGGTTACCATATCCAGCAAAGCTCTCAATTAACATAGATGAAGAAACCAAGATATTCCATGACAAACCAAATTTACACAATATCTTTCTACAAATCCAGCCCTACAAAGGATAAAAATGGTAAAGCCCAACACAAGGAGGCAAGCTCCACCCTATACAAAACAAGAAACTAATCGTTTTGTAACAAAACAAAGAGAAAACAAGCACAAACAAAATCTCACATGCAAACAAGTATATAACAGGAAGCAACAATAACTATTCCTTAATAACTCTCAACATCAATAGATTCAATTCCTCAATAAAAAGACACAGATTAACAAAGTGGATATGCAATGTGGACCCAACATATTTCTGCCTACAGGAGAAACACCTCAGAGATAAAGACAGAAACTACCTCAGAGTAAAAAGCTGCAAAAGAACTTTCTAAGCAAATGGTCCGAAGAAGGAAGCTGGAGTAGCCATTCTAATATCTAATAAAATCGGTTTTCAACCAAAAGTCATCACAAAAGATATAGAAGGACACTGCATATTCATCAAAGGAAAAATCCACCAAGATGAAAACTCAATCCTAAATATCTATGCTCCAAACACAAGGGCGTCTACATCCATAAAAGAAACCTTACTAAAGCTCAAAGCACAGATTGAACCTCACACAATATTAGTAGGAGATTTCAACACTCCAATATCATCAATGGACAGACCATGGAAACAGAAATTAAACAGAGACAGACAAAGAGAAGTCATGAACCAAATGGATTTGACAGATATTTATAGAACATTCCATATTAAAAGAAAAGGATATACCTTCTTCTCACCAACTCATGGTACTTTTTTCAAAATTGACCATATAGACGGTCATAAAACAGGCCTGAACAGATGCAAAAAGATAGAAATAATCCCATGGGTCCTATCAGACCACGGGCTAAAGCTGGTCTTCAATAACAGTAAGGAAAGAATGCCCACATACACATGGAAGTTGAATAATGCTCTACTTGATGCTAACCTGGTCAAGGAAGAAACAAAGAAAGAAATTGAAGACTTCTTGGAATTTAATGAAAATGAAGGTATAAAATAATGGAAACATATGGGACACAATGAAAGCTGTCCTAAGAGGAAAACTCATAGCTCTGAGTGCCTTCAGAGAAAAACAAGAGAGAGCATATATCAGCAGCGTGACAGCACACTTAAAGATGAGGGAACCAAAAGAAGCAAACAAACCCAGGAGTAGAAGGCAGGAAATAATCAAACTCAGAGCTGAAATCAACCAAGTAGAAACAGAAAGGACCATACAAAGAATCAAAAGAACGAAAAGCTGGTTCTTTGAGAAAATCAGCAAGATAGATAAACCCTTAGCCAGACTAATCAGAGGACACAGAGAGTGTGTCCAAATTAACAAAATCAGAAATGAAAAGGGAGACATAGCAACAGAGCCAGAGGAAATTCAAAAATCAAATACTACTACAAAAGCCTATATTCAACAAAATCTGGAAGAAATGGACAATTTCCTAGATACATAAAAGGTACCCAATTTAAGGCAGGAACAAATAAACAATTTAATCAACCCCACAACTCCTACAAAAATAGAAGCAGTCATTAAAAATCTCCCAATCAAAAATACCCCAAGTCCAGATAGATTCAGTGCAGAATTCTATCAGACATTCATAGACGTCCTCATACCAATACTGTCCAAACTATTCAATGAAATTGAAACAGATGGAGCTCTACTGAATTCCTTCAGTGAAGCCACAAATACTCTTATACCTAAACCACACAAAGACCCAACAAAGAGAACTTCAGATCAATTTCCCTTATGAATATCGACGCAAAGATACTCAATAAAATTCTTGCAAACTGTGTCTAAGAGCACATCAAAACAATCATCCATCATTATCAAGTAGGTTTCATTCCAGGGATGCAGGGATGATTTAATATATGGAAAACCATCAATGTAATACACTATATAAAAAACTGAAAGATAAAAACCACATGATCATTTTATTAGCTGCTGAGAAAATATTTGACAAAATTCACCACCCCTTCATGATAAAAGTCCTGGAAAGAACAGGAATTCAAGGCCCATACCTAAACATAATAAAAGCCATAAACAGCAAACCGGTAGCAAATATTAAACTAAATGGAGAGAAACTTTAAGCAGTCCCAATAAAATCAGGGATTAGACAAGGATGCCCACTCCCTGCTAATTCAATATAGTTCTCGAAGTCCTAACCAGAGCAATCAGAAAACAAAAAGATTAAAGGGATACAGATTGGAAGGGAAGAAGTCAAAATATCACTATTTGTAAATGACATGATTATATAATTAGGTGATCCCATTTGTTTCACCAGAGAACTACTAAACCTGATAAACTCCTTCAGCAAAGTGGCTGGGTATAAAATTAACTCAAATAAATCAGTAGCCTTCCTCTACACAAAAGAGAAACAAGCCGAGAAAGATATTAGGGAAACGACACCCTTCATAATAGTCCCAAATAATATAAAGTATCTCGGTGTGACTTTAACCAAGCAAGTAAAAGACCTCTACAATAAGAACTTCAAGCCTCTGAAGAAAGAAATTGAAGAAGACCTCAGAAGATGGAAAGATCTCCCATGCTCATGGATTGGCAGGATTAATATAGTAAAAATGGCCATTTTACCAAAAGCGATCTACAGATTCAATGCAATCCCCATCAAAATACTTCAAAGAGTTAGACAGAACAATTTGCAAATTCATCTGGAATAACAAAAAACCCAGGATAGCTAAAACTATCCTCAACAATAAAAGGACTTCAGGGGGAATCACTATCCCTGAACTCAAGCAGTATTACAGAAAAATAGTTATAAAAACTGCATGGTATTGGTACAGAGACAGACAGATAGACCAATGGAATAGAATTGAAGACCCAGAAATGAACCCACACACCTACGGGCACTTGATTTTTGACAAAGGAGCCAAAACCATCAAATGGAAAAAAGATAGCATTTTCAGCAAATGGTGCTGGTTCAACTGGAGGTCAACATGTAGAAGAATGCAGATCGATCCATGCTTATCATCCTGTACAAAGCTTAAGTCCAAGTGGATCAAGGACCTCCACATCAAACCAGATACACTCAAACTAATAGAAGAAAAACTAGGGCAGCATCTCGAACACATGGGCACTGAAAAAAAATTTCCTGAACAAAACACCAATGGCTTATGCTCTAAGATCAAGAATTGACAAATGGGTCTCATAAAACTGCAAAGCTTCTGTAAGGCAAAGGACCTCTGACGTTGCTGTTTGCTTACCAGAATTGTGTATCTCCATGACTGCCTCACTTTATGTTTTAATTATTACTTGAGGATGATGTGATAGTATGCATTTGAGGTTTCACATATTCTACCAAGGAACTCCTACAGCATAAAAAATCATTTTAGCAAAGTACCTGCATACCAAATCAACTCATGAAAACCATCAGCCTTCTATTATAAAAAGGACAAATAATCTTAAAAAGAGAAATCAGAAATGTTATGCCTTTCTCATTAGCCTCAAATCATATTAAATATTTGGTAGTTACTTTAACCAAGGAAGTGAATGACTGGTATTAAAATTTTCAACTATTTGAAGAAAGAAATTGAAGATCTCAGTAGATGACAGCATCTCCCATGCTCATGGATCTACAAAACTATCCTAGGAAAATCATATATTCTATCTATAATAATCTATAATTTCAATGTAATACCCAATAAAATTCCAATAAACTTGTTCCCAAATCACAAAAGAACAATTTTCTCTTCTTTCAGAAAAAAGAAAACAGGATATTTAAAATAATCCAGAATAGTAAAAGAACTGCAATTGGCATCTCCACCCAATTTCAAGATTTTTTTTACCAAAAATATAGTCATGTGAACAGTCTGGTAAGGGCACAAAATACACATGTTCATCAATTATATCAAATTAAAGACACCAAATAAAAACTACATGTCTGTGGAAAATGATCTTTGATAAAGAAGACAGAAACATAGGCTAGAAAGGAGGCACCATTTTCAGCGAATAGAACCACTCAAACTAGATGGCTGCATGTGGTAGAATCCCAATAGAGCTATTCTTATCACACTGTACATAATTCAACTCCAAATGGATTGAAGGCATCATAATAATATCAAACACATTAAAGTTGATAGGTGAGAAAGTTGGAACCACCTAGAAATCATTGACACAGGAAATGAGTTTCTGAAAAAAAACACTACTGGCACAGACATTCAGATGAAGAACTACTAAATAAGACTTTATGAATCTAAATCGGTTCTTCGTAGAAAAAGAAAGCATAATTTAGATGAAATGTCAGCCTAAAGAATGGGAAAAGGATTTTACCATGTACATATCTGACAACAGTCTAATAGTAACACGATAGAAAGAATTTTAAAAAGCCCTATATATCAATAAAACAAATGACAATTAAAAATAGGGTACAGATCTAAGCATAGAATTCTCAAAATGGGGAGGCTTAAAAGGTTGATAAACAATTGAAAAATGCTTATTACCTCTAGTCATAAGGAAAATTTAAATAAAAACCACTACAAAATTTTATTTTTTATCGGTCATTATGACTAAGCTCAATAAACAAATGAAAGCTCATGGTAATAATGAGGATGTAGTGTAAAGGGAAAACTTACTGCTGCTAGAAGTGCAAACTTGTACAGCCACTATGAATATCAGTGTGGTACTTTGTCAGGCAATTGATTTATTCCAATGTCCATCTATATCACTCTCGAGCATATACCCAAAGGATACTTCTACCACAGAAATTTTGCTTAACTATATTCAATGCTGCTCATATAAATAGCCAGAAATGAAAACAACCTCAATGTTTCTCCAATGTAGATGTTGTGAACTTGGGGATTACAATCCCTGTAAGGGTCTCATAGCAGATACACTACATCAGATATTTATGTTACAAATTATAGCAATAGCAAAATTATAGTTATAAAGGAGCAATGGAAAATACTTAAGTTTGACTGTGGGACCAGGGAGCCATGGGACTGGGAGGGAGCATTCCTGGCACAAGAGTGGGGTCTAAGTATCTCCCATCCCCTGGGAATCTTACCCTGAGATCAGCTGGAACAGGATTGCTCCCCAGCCTGACCTGGAGTTTCATGCCCTTACGTAGGTAGTCCTGTACTACCACCTTTGCAGCACTAGAGCACATCACATAGCTTGGCAGCCTGGATAAACTTCCTCTTCCCTTACAAGGTCATGTTCAGCATGACCTGGAATTCTGTCTCATGCAAATGCGACATCCCCAGTGCCTTGGTGCCAGGAAAAATGGAACTGTGCTTCAACAGTCCCTAATCACTCTCCAACTGTTTAAATAGTCTTTGTTTCCCATATTAAAATGAGCTGTCTCACTAAAGCTACTTCTGGGGAGTGTTCGATCCCCAAGGTCACCATTGTCTGCAGTCACTTTGTTCTTGTCCACTATGCCTGTCTTTCCCTGTCAGGATCCACTGGTTTAGATGATATGCAATCACACCACTATAGATCATTAGGAGGAGCCTGAATGTTATATGAGAGACTGTATTAAAGAACTGTGACATTAGCAAAGTTGAGGACCATCCCTTTAATGAAAACTGGATAAAGAAAATGTGGTATATTTTCACAGTGGATTATTACTCAGGCTCTTAAAATATTGAACTACAAAATACAAATGTAATGGATAGACCTTGAAAAGTTAACCATGAGTGGGATATTCCAGACCAAGCATAACGCAATATACCTGTGTTCCTTTATGTGTGTATATTATCTGTTAAGTCAATAACATATAATATACAATCCACAATCTGTAGAACCACAGAAGTTTGGCCTCATACTCTATAGGGACTAGAGGGTACAGGTATATCTGATTTTCAAAGGGAAGTAGTAATGGATAGATGGGGTGGCTTAAACAGAAAGATCAGGAGGGGTGAGAGGAGAGAGGGTATTGATGGATGGAGACACAGTTAAAATTACAGCCATTTGAAGGGTAGTATGGAAATCTAACATAGTAGACGATGTGTGTAATTTTAAAAGCAAAGCTAGCTCTTTTGCAGAACATCACTCTTGGCTTAGTTCCAAGAACAATCTGCAGCTGGTCCCAGTCCTGACATAGCTTTGCCAATAGTTCCCCCAGCCTCACTCAGTTCCTAGAGCTAGCTGTGCCCAGCTGCTCAGTTCTCTGCTTGCTCCTAGCCTGGAGCTGTTTTTGGCCATCTCACCTAGCCCCCAGAGACAGCTCTCCATTTTATCCTTCCCATCTGAGTCACTGCAGATGGAAAACACCTGACAGCCTTAATCCTTTAAAACCAGCCAGATAGCCCAACTGCTGGTGAAGAAATTTTTACTATAAACTCATCAGTTATTTTATTAGAATTCTGCTGGTGACAGAGGCTGCCACCAGTCTTAGTATTCCCCCAGACCTTACTTACATGACCTGTTCTCCTCCCTCCAAAACCTGGGCAAAAATCCCTTTTGCTAACTCTTTTCTTCCTCTTATTGGGTCCCGGAAAACCCACTTCTTTACCTTCAACCAGCAAACGAATTCAGCTACCTTTCTTGACAGTATCAAGAAACAATTGTGGAAATAGGTTTCAGTTATCAGCTCCTTCCCCTATATGTCACCTTTTCTGTCCAATAAAAAATAAAAAACAAACCTCACTTCTTCCAGATAAATAAAAAATCATGGTAAATAAATTACACAGTATGACATCTAGTCCATCAGTTTGTCAATTTAGATAAAGTGCTCTATCATCTATTCTAGCATAAAAGGCTTACAATTCAAAACTTGAGTTGGGTCCTGGTGTTGGCTTGTATACCATCTGAAAATCATCCTCTTAAATTTATATCATTCCTCTCAATTGTAAAGAGCTTGGGCTGGCTACAAAACTTCAACCCCATCAGAAATCCAAGAAAAACTCAAATGTTTTCTGAAAATATAGGAAACACTACCCAAAGCTTTCAAAACTCAAACAAATTGCAGAGACATCTGCCTACCTTAACAGTCCCCTATTCCATTAAAGATTGTAGAATCTGTCCTCTGTCTTCTGTCCCACAACCATCTGACAGTTAAACAGGAATTGCTAAGAGCGGCTTATTCTTTTTCAGCAGAGCTAAGCTGTCGAATATCCTGCATCTAATGTTATTTCATGGACAGTATTTCTGTCTATAGATAAATTAGGGCAATTTCTGCCCAGTTGATGCCCGGCTATGAAAGCACCCTCTTGGAGGTAAAGATGCTCACCATCCTCTCTGATCTGTGAAAAGGGTACTTACTGTCAGGAGCAGACATCTCTCTAGGCAAATGAATTTTAATATTGTAGTATCTTAACTATCATAATCTTTGGATTTCTGATGCTTTTGAAGATTATCTATGCAAAATATATATGAACTGTTGCCCCTTAACTACTTTCAGATATTTCTAGTTGAAATATCTTAAAAAAAACCCTTTAATTAACTCAGAACCATGAGTTTACTATCTGGTCCTTAACATGTATTGCTTAATTATCTAAAAAGTTTGTAATAGCAGTTATAGAAAGACTGCATCTAAGCTTTGTATAGGCACAATGCCTATATAACAGTAACAACATTAATCCCCAATTTTATATCAATGTAAGAAATTCATATCAATGAAAACCTTAAATCTGTCTCAAAAATATATTCTGTACCAATGTAAGAAATTGCAACTTTAACTTTGCATCAGTTAAAGAGAGTTGTACCAAGTAAGAATGTGGCTATACCATCAATTCCACCTATTTCTTTCCTATTCAAAATTATTACAATTCCTAAATTTCCTACAGTGACAAATATTTCCAGAAACCCAAACCCAAGGAATCAGGATGAGATCTCCTCATGGCGTATTCCTGCTGAATTGGGGTGATGAAATGTCTATAAAGGGGAGGGGAATGGTAAGTAAGCTAGAACATTTGGTTAGGCCTTAAGAAAGCCAAGGCAATAATTGCTAACTCACAATTATTTAGGCAATAATTGGGGCCTAAAGTTCTGACTGGATCCATCAAGAAGGTTGCATGACTCAAGAAGACTTGGAATCCATGACACTAGGAGTTCAGGTAGGCAACTTCACCATGTCTGAGGCTGAATCTCAACAAACCTGTACATTCAGCATGGGATTTGTCAGTCTGTGTTGGATGTACAGATTAGTTAAGAATGAAATTCTGCTCCTTCTTTGGACATGTGAAAAACACAAGTCTTTTTTATGAGCCAGTTTTAGTAATAAACAATAATAAGGATTCATTTATACCTTGTGAAGGATGGCACAAAGAATCTTTACCTGCCCTGTTTGATATCCTTGACTTTTTCTAGTTCTTCAGGGGTTCTCCTTCTTTCAGATCCATATAACTCTGGAAGTGGTCCATAGCCTCTTCACCTTTTCAATAAACACAAATTCCAAGCTTTTCTCCCAAATTTGTATGTTCTTTAGCCAACAACCAGAAAACTTTTAGCTTGACCACTCTTCCAGAAGAATAATAAAATCAAAACAAAACTCAAAATCACATCCTTTTTGATAATTAAAACAATTCAAAACAAATAAAGTAAACTAAACACATACTGTACGAACCAATTTTTAAACCTTTTCTACTTTGTCATGCCAGAATATTTAACCCAGAATTCCTGTGGACCCCACGTTTGAGGAAACTGATTTATCCTGCAAGACTTCAAGACTTCCCTAAAGCATTACATTTTTTCTTAAACTATAATCCTATTCTTAGGACTATTTCCTAATCTGTTATGCCAAGAAATTTAACCCAGAATTCCCATGGAACCCATATTCTAAGAGATTGAGTTATCCTGCAAGACTTTTTCAAAACTTTCCTAGAGCATTTTATTTTCACACATTCTCCCTGAATCTTCTGTTGGAGGCAGCAGCCCATCCTCTGTGCCTAACCACAGCTTAGCCTGTCCATGCTCATCAGAGGCTCCCAGTGCATCTGGGCTGAAAATCCCTGCATTAGTTGTGAACTGTGGGAAGAATTCTCCATGTGGTTTGGGCAATATCTGTATTCTGTTCTTTCTTTAGTAGCAATTAAACCAAACCTAGATTACCTGCTTGTAGGAAGTAGGCAGATTTTATTGTTTGGCTCTCTATCTCAGAGGAGCTATCCTGTTTCTTCTTAGCAGGGGACCCCAGAGCCTGTGAGCTGAGTCAGCCCCTGTGTTTCATTATTTCAGATTCCTGGGCTTGAATCATATCTTCACTCATCTCACTGAGAAACAACTTCTTCCATTCCTAGACTTGCATCACTGCGTGTGATCCATCAGAGAATCCTAAATTAGTGGTAGATTCTTGCCTACACCATTAGACATCATCTTTTTTTTTTTAGGTTTGTGTCACACTTCTTTCTTTCTTTCTTTCTTTCTTTCTTTCTTTCTTTCTTTCTTTCTCTCTCTCTCTCTCTCTCTCTCTCTCTCTCTCTCTCTCTCTCTCTCTCTCTTTCTTTCTTTTCCTTAGTTAACTTGAGTATTTCTTATTTACATTTCAATTGTTATTCACCTTCCCGGTTTCTGGGCCAATATCCCCCTAACCCTCCCTCCCCTTCTATATGGGCTTCCTCTCCCTATCCTCCCCCCATTACCACCCTCCCCCAAACAATCACTTTCACTGAGGGATCAGCCTTGACAAGACCAAGGGCTTCCCCTTCCACTCTTACTAGGCTATTCATTGCTACCTATGTGGTTGGAGCCCAGGGTCAGTCCATGTATAGTCTTTGGGTAGTGGCTTAGTCCCTGGAAGCTCTGGTTGGTTGGCATTGTGGTTCACATGGGGTCTCGAGCCCCTTCAAGCTCTTTCAGTCCTTTCTCTGATTACTTCAATGGGGTCCCGTTCTCAGTTCAGTGGTTTGCTGCTGGCATTCGCCTATGTATATGCCATATTCTGGCTGTGTCTCTCAGGAGAGATCTACATCCGGTTCCTTCTGGCCTGCACTTCATTGCTTCATCCATCTTATCTAGTTTGGTGGCTGTATATGTATGGGCCATGTGTGGAGCAGGCTGTGAATGGGTGTTTCTGCCTCTGTTCTAAACTTTGCATCCCTATTCCCTGCCAAGGGTATTCTTGTTCCTTTTAAAGAAGGAGTAAAGCATTCGCATTTTGGTCATCCTTCTTGAGTTTCATGTGTTCTGTGCATCTAGGGTAATTCAAGCATTTGGGCTAATATCCACTTATCAATGAGTGCATACCATGTGTGTTTTTCTGTGATTGGGTTACCTCACTTAGGATGATATTTTCCAGTTCCATTCATTTGCATATAAATTTCATAGAGCCATTGTTTTTGATAGCTGAGTAATCTTCCATTGTGTACATGTACCACATTTTCTGTATGCATTCCTCTGTTGAAGGGCATCTGGGTTCTTTCCAGCTTCTGGCTATAATAAATACGGTTGCTATGAATATAGTGGAGTATGTGACTTTGTTATATGTTGGGGCATCTTTTGGGTATGTGACCAAGAGTGGTATAGCTGGGTCCTCAGGTAGTTCAATGTCCAATTTTCTGAGGAACTTCCAGACTGATTGCCAGTCTGCAGATTACCAGTCTACAATCCCACCAACAATGGAGCAGTGTTCCTCTTTCTCTACATCTTCACCAGCATTTGCAGTCACCTGAGTTTTTGATCTTAGCCATTCTCACTGGTGTGAGGTGAAATCTCAGGGTTGTTTTGATTTGCGTTTCCCTTGTGATTAAAGATGGAGAATATTTATTTAGGTGTTTCTCAGCCATTGGACATTCCTTGGCTGTGAATACTTTGCTTAGCTCTGAACCCCATTTTTAATAGGGTTATTTGTCTCCCTGCAGTGTAACATCTTGTGATTTGTTGTTGTTGTTGTTGTTGTTGTTGTTGTTGTAGTTTTTTTGTTTGTTTTTTTACCTATCTTGGGTATAAGCCCTCTATATGTTGTAGGAATGGTAAAGATCTTTTCCTAATCTGTTGGTTGCTGTTTTGTCTTAACAATACTGTCCTTTGCCTTACAGAAGCTTTGCAGTTTTATGAGACCCCATTTGTCGATTCTTGATCTTAGAGCATAAGCAATTGGTATTTTGTTCATGAAATATTCTCCAGTGTCCATGTATTCGAGATGCTTCCCCACCCTTTCTTTTATTAGTTTGAGTGTATCTCATTTGATGTGGAGGTCCTTGATCCACTTGGACTTAAGCTTTGTGCAGGGTGATAAGCATGGATTGGTCTGCATTCTTCTACATAGTGACCTCCAGTTGAACAAGCACCATTTGCTGAAAATGCTCTCTTTTTTTCATTTGAAGGTTTTGGCTCCTTTGTCAAAAATCAAATGCCCATAGGTGTGTGGGTTCATTGCAGGGTCTTCAAGTCTATTCCACTGTTCTATCTATCCGTCTCTGTACCAATACCGTGCAGATTTTATCACTATTGCTCTGCAATACTGCTTGAATTCCGGGATAGTGATTCCCCCAAAAGTCCTTTTATTGTTGAGGATAGTTTTAGCTGTTCTGGGTTTTTTGTTATTCCAGATGAATTTACAAATTGTTCTGTCTAACTCTCTGAAGAATTGGATTGGTATTTTGATGGGGATTGCATTGAATCTGTAGATCGCTTTTGGTAAAATGGCCATTTTTACTATGTTAATTCTGCCAATCCATGAGCATGGGAGATCTTTCCATCTTCTGAGGTCTTCTTCAATTTCTTTCTTCAGAGGCTTGAAGTTCTTATTATACAGATATTTTACTTGCTTGGTTAAAGTCACACCGAGGTTTTTTATATTATTTGGGAATATTATGAAGGGTATCATTTCACCAATTTCTTTCTCGGCTTTTTTCTCTTTGGTGTAGAGGAAGGCTACTGATTAATTTGAGTTAATTCTATACCCACCCTCTTTGCTGAAGGTGTTTATCAGGTTTAGTAGTTCTCTGGTGGAACTTTTGGGATCACTTAAATATACTATCATATCATCTGCAAATAGTGATATTTTGACTTCTTCTTTTCCAATTTGTATTCCCTTGATCTCCTTTTATTGTCTGATTGCTCTGGCTAGAACATTAAGAACTATGTTGAATAAGTAGGGAGAGAGTGGGCAGCATTGCCTAGTCCCTGATTTTCGTGGGATTGCTTCAAGTTTCTCTCCATTTAGTTTAATGTTAGATACTGGTTTGCTGTATATGGCTTTTACTATGTTTAGGTATGGGCCTTGAAGTCCTATTATTTCTAGGACTATTAACGTGAAGAGGTGTTGAATTTTGTCAAATGCTTTCTCAGCACCTACTGAAATGATCATGTGCTTTTGTTCTTTTAGGTTGTTTATATAGTGGATAACATTGATGGTATTCCGTATATTAAACCATCCCTGTATGCCGGGATGAACCTTATTGATCATGGTGGATGATTGTTTTGGTGCGCTCTTGGATTCAGTTTGCCAGAATTTTATTGAGTATATTTCAATCGATATTCATAAGGGAATTTGGTGTGAAGTTCTCTTTCTTTGTTTCATCTTTCTGTGGTTTAGTTATAAGAGTAATTATGGCTTCATAGAAGGAATTCAGTAGCCCTGTGTCAGTTTCAATTTTGTGGAATAGTTTGGATAATATTGGTATGAGGTCTTCTATGAAGGTCTCATAGAATTCTGCACTGAACCCATTTGGACCTGGGCTCTTTTTGTTGGAGAACTTTAATGACTGCTTCTATTTCATTAGGAGTTATGTGGTTGTTTAAATGTTTTACCTGTTCCTGATTTAACTTTGGTACCTGGTATCTGTCTAGGAAATTGTCCATTTCCTGCAGATTTTCAAGTTTTGTTGAATATAGGCTTTTGTAGTTGGATATGATGATTTTTTGAATTTCCTCTGAATCTGTAGTTATGTCTCCCTTTTCATTTCTGATTTTCTTTATTTGGACAGAATCTCTGTGTCCTCTCGCTAGTCTGGCTAAGAGTTTATGTATCTTGTTGACTTTCTCAAAGAACCAACTTTTGGTTCTGTTGATTCTTTCTGTGGTCCTTTTTGTTTCTACTTGGTTGATTTCAGCTCTGAGTTTGATTATTTCCTGCCTTCTACTCCTCCTGGTGTGCTGTCAAGCTGCTTATATATGCTCTCTCCTGTTTCTTTTTGCAGGCACCCAGAGCTATGAGTTTTCCTATTTGCACAGCTTACATTGTATCCCATAAGTTTGTGTATGTTGTACCTTCGTTTTCATTAATTTCTAAGAAGTCTTTAATTTTTTCTTTATTTCTTCTTTAAACAGGTTATCGTTGAGTAGAGCATTGTTCAACTTCCACGTATACGTGGGTTTTCTTCCCTTATTGTTATTGAAGACCAGCTTTAGCCCGTGGTGGTCTGATAGGACACATAGGATTATTTCTATCTTTTGTATATATTGAGGCCTGATGAATTATATGAGCAGTTTTCAAGAAAGAAGCATGAGGTGGTGAGAAGAAGGTATATCCTCTTTTTTTTTTTTTGGATAGAATGTTCTAGAAATATCTGTTAAATCCATTTAGTTCATGATTTCTTTTAGTCTTTCCATATCTTTGTTTGATTTCTTTTTTCCATGATCTGTACAATGATGAGAGTGAGGAGTTGAAATCTCCTTTTTTTATTGTGTGAGGTGCAATGTGTGCTTTGAGCTTTAGTAAGGTTTCTTTTATGTATGTAGGTGCCCTTGTATTTGGAGCATGAATATTTTAGGATTGAGAGATCATCTTGGTGGATTTTATCTTGATGAATATGAAGGGTCCTTCCTTATCTTTTTTGATGACTTTTAGTTGAAAAACATTTTATTCGATATTAGAATGGCTACTCCAGCTTGCTTCTTCCGACCATTTTCTTGGAAACTTGTTTTCCAGCCTTTCACTCTGAGGAAGTGTCTGTCTTTGTCTCTGAGGTGTGTTTCCTGTAGGCAGCAGACTGCAGGGTCCTCATTACCTATCCAGTTTGTGAAACTATGACTTTTTATTGAGGAGTTGAGATCATTGATGTTGAGAGATATTAAGGAATAGTGGTTATTGCTTCCTGTTATATTCATATTTGGATGTGAGATTATGTTTGTGTGCTTTTCTTCTCTTTGTTTTGTTGCCAAGACGATTAGTTTCTTGCTTTTTCTAGAGGTTAGCTTGCCTCCTTATGTTTGGCTTTACCATTTATTATCCTTTGTAGCGCTGGATTTGTAGAACAATACTGTGTAAATTTGGTTTTGTCATGGGATACCTTGGTTTCTCCATCTATGTTTATTTAGAGTTTTGAAGGATACAGTAACCTGGGCTGGCATTTGTGTTCTCTTAGGGTCTGTATGACATCTGTCCAGGATCTTCTGGCTTTCATAGTCTCTGGTGAGAGGTCTGGTGTGATTCTGATAGGTCTGCCTTTATATGTTACTTGACCTTTTTCCCTTACTGCTTTTAATATTCTTTCTTTATTTTGTGCATTTGGTGTTTTGACTATTATGTGACAGGAGGAGTTTCTTTTCTGGTCCAATCTATTTGCTGTTCTGTAGGCTTCTTGTATGGTTATGGGCATCTCTTTCTTTAGGTTAGGGCAATTTTCTTCTATGATTTTGTTGAAGATATTTACTGGTCCTTTGAGCTGGGAGTCTTCACTCTCTTCTATACCTATTATTCTTAGGTTTGATCTTCTCATTGAGTCCTGGACTTCCTGTATATTTTGGACCAGTAGCTTTTTCCGCTTTACATTTTCTTCAACCGTTGTTTTGATGATTTCTATGGAATCTTCTGCTCCTGAGATTCTCTCTTCTATCTCTTGTATTCTGTTGGCGATGCTTGTATCTACGGCTCCTTGTCTCTTCCTTTGGTTTTCTATATCCTGGGTTGTTTCCTTGTGTTCTTTCGTCATTGCTCTATTTCCATTTTTAATTCCTTCACTTGTTTTATTGTATTTTCCTGCAATTCTTTCTGGGACTTTAGTGATTCCTCTCTATAAGCTTGTACTTGTTTTATTTTTTCCTGTGTTTCTCTATGGGAGTTCTTCATGTCTTTTTTGAAGTCCTCCAGCATCATGATCAAATGTGATTTTATATATAAATCTTGCTTTTCCAGTGTGTTTGCATATTCAATGTTTGCTTTGGTGGGAGATTTGGGCTCCAATTATTCTATGTAGTCTTGATTTCTGTTGCTTGGGTTCCTGTGCTTGCCTCTCATCATCATGTTGCCTCTGGTGTTACCTTGTTCTGCTATTTCTGACAGTGGCTAGACCATCCTATAGGCCTATGTGTCAGGAGTGCTGTAGATCTGTCTTCCTGTTTTCTTTCAACCAGTTACGGGAACAGAGTGTTCTGCTTTCAGGCATGTAGTCTTTCCTTTCTACTGGTCTTCAATTTTTCCTGTGGGGCTGTGTCCTGAGTCCACCAGGCAGGTCACTTGGAGCAAAAAAGTTGTGCTTACCTGTGGTCCCATGGCTCAAGTTGCTCATGGGGGGCTGATTTTGAGGTCTCAGTGAGGGCGGCAAACAGGAGGGCCTGTGCTGTCTTTTCCTGGGGGACCCCTGCACCGGCCTCTCAGATGGTGTTAGGTATTTTCCTCTGGAGTCAGAAATACGGGCATAGTGTAGTCTCTTCTGGCTTCCCAGGCTTGTCTGCCCCTCTGAAGGTTTAGCTCTCCCTCCCATGGGATTTGGGTGCAGACAACTGTTGCCTGGTTTGCTTCAGGTCAGGGCAGTGACTGGACTGCAGGTGATCTGCAGTTCAAGTGGCCCTATCTTCCGGTTCTGAGAGGCCGTATACAGTTTCCTCTTGGGCCAGGGATATGGGCAGGGGTGGGAAGTATTGGTGGTCTCTCCTGATCTGCAGTCTCAGGAGTGTCCACCTGTCGGGGTGGTGAGCTCTCTCTCACAATGGGTTTGGGAGAAGTGAGCTGTGGGCTGCGATCAGCAAGGTTGGGGCTCCAGTTAAAAACTGGAAGTATCCGGTTCTGGAGGAATTTTGCCCCTGTGTGTCCTGAGTCCACCAGGCAGGTTGCTTGGAGCAGAAAAGTTGGTCTTACCTGTGGTCCCACGGCCAGACATCATCTTTTGTGTGTAATTTTACCTTCTTTACCTTTTTACCTTTCACAAGTGATAGGCTCTTGCTGTCTTTATTGACAAAATCAAGAAACAACTAGGGAACCAGATTTAGTTTTCAGTTCCTTCACCTAAAATAGAAGCTTACCAAATCATATGCATACATGAAGCCAACCTAAATAAAATTGCCAAATTATGGGGTCCCAAATTGTGGTATCATGTCAACAAATAAAGTTTCTTGTTCTAGGTTGGGTTACATCTAATTCACTTGTTGGTCAAAGTAGTCTTTTGGGAATCACCAAACAAAACACACAGTTGTCAAGACTTTAAGTTGCACTACAAATTGATTTAACTGACTATAGATGCTAAAATAAAAAAAGGCCTATATAAATGTCTAGAACAATGTACAGTAAGTAGCCGGAAAAGTTATTAAGATATTAACGAATAGTGAATGTTGTTTCCTGCTATTTCTGTTGCTAGAAGTGTAATTAAGACTGTGCGTCTTTCTTGCTTTTGCCTGGGTGTAGTTTCCCTTCTTGTTTTGTAGTTTTTCATTTATTATCCTTTGTAGGACTGAATTTGTGGAAAGATGTTGTGTAAGTTTTTTTTTTAATGGAATATCTTGGTTTCTCCATCTATGTTAATAGATGTTTCTCCATCTATGTTAATAGAGAGTTTTGCAGGAAATAGTAGCCTGAGCTGGCATTTTTGTTCTCTTGGGGCCTATATTCAAATTTCAGCTCCTTCAATCCACCTTTAACTCTCCCAATATTGACCCCATTCTCAGTTCAATGGTTGGCTGTTACCATTTGCCTCTGTATTTGTCATGCTGTAGCAGAGCCTCTCAGGAGACAGCTATATCAGGTTCTAAAAGCTATCAACATCAAATCTGCCATTATATGTTACTTGATGTTTTTCTCTTACTACTTTTAATATTCCTTTTTTGTTTTATGCATTTGGTATTTTGATTATTATATGATGGCAGGAATTTCTTTTCTGGTCCAATTTATTTGGAGTTCTGTAGTTTTTTGTATGTTTATGGGTATCTATTTCTTTAGTTTTAGAAAGTTTTCTTCTACCATTTTAAAAGATATTTATTGGCCCTTTAAGTTGGGACTCTTTGCTCTCTTCTATACCTATTATCCTTAGGTTTGATCTTCACATTGTGTCCTGGATTTCTGGAATGTTTTGGTTTAGGAGCTTTTTGCATTTTACATTGTCTTTCATGGCTGTTTTAATGTTTTATATGGTATATTCTTCCCTTGAGATTCTCTCTTCTACCTCTTATATACTGTTGGTGATGCTTGCATCTATCACTCCTTATCTCTTTCCTAAGTTTTCTATTTCCAGGGTTGTCTCCCTTTGTGATTTCCTTATTTTTCTATTTCTATTTTTAGATACTGGATAGTTTTGTTAAATTTCTTCAACTGTTTGCTTGTGTTTTACTGTGTTTACTTTTTGTGTTTTCTCTTTAAGAGCTTCAATTTTTACATGTGTTCTCCTGTATTTTTTTAAGAAAGTTATTTATGTCTTTCTTAATTTCCTCAATCATCATCATAATATGTGATTTTAAGTCCAAATCTAATTTTTAAGGTGTTTTGCTTTGGTGGGAGAACTAGTCTCTGATGATGCCAAGTAGTCTTTGTTTCTGTTGCTTTGGTTCCTGTATTTGCCTCTTGACATGTAGTTGTCTTTGGTGTTACTTGGACTTGCAGTCTCTGACAATGACTTGACCTTCTTGTATGACTGTGTGTCAGCTCTCCTGGAGACCAAATTTCTCTGAAGGGAATCTTGGTACAGAGTAGTTACAGAATGGGTGATCTCTGCTTGCAAGTAGAAACCTGAAGGATCCTGTCCCAGACTGCTCCTGGGTTCCTGTGTCCTGAGCACTGTAGGCAAATCCCTCAGAGCAGAAGTGGTCATTTTACCTCTGCTCTCAGGATTTCTGCTCCGGAGTTTCTGAATACTGGCTTTCAGCTCTGGGTGCAGGGAGAGACCAGAGGGATCTTGTCCCTGATTTGTCCTAGGTCTGTGCCCAGAAGGTTCTAGGCAGGATCCTCTTGGGCCAGGAATGTTAACAGAAGTGGCAGCCTTTCCTGAGCACTTATGATTTTCTATCTATATAAAAGTCCAATTCTCTACCCTAAGGGATTTGGGTACAGAGAGTTGTGGGATTGACCCAGGCAGAAACTGGAAAGATACTGTCCCAGATTGCTACCAGGTTCCTATGTTCAGAGGGTTCAAGGCAGCTTTTTCTTGGGACAGGAATGTGAGCAGAAGTGTTGGTCTCCCTGAGTTTTTAGGATTGGCCACATTTCTGAGAGTCCAGCTCTCTCCCTCCTGAGATCGGGGTACAGAGAGCTGTGGGACCTTATCTGGTCTGGGTACAAGAAGAAACTAGGATACTGTTCCTGACTGCTCCTGGGTTCCTTGTCCAGAGGGCTTTGTGTGGGTTCCTCTTGGGCTAGGAATATGAGCAGAAGTGTTGGTCTCCCCAGAAATTTTAAGATTGTCCACATTTATGAGAGTCCAGCTCTCTCCTTCATGTACATAAAGGTGTGGGACCAGGTTGCTTCCAAGTGCAGGCAGATACAGTAAGGATCCTGTCACAGACTGACCCTCGGCTCCTGTGACCTCAGGGATCCAGGCATGTCCCCTTGGAGAAGGGATGATCTTACCTGTGCTTTCAGTTGTGTTAGAGCTCCTGTAGACTGTCTTTCAACTCTAGGCTAAGGCAGAGGACAAAAGGATCTTCTTTCTGACAGCTCCTAGGTTTCTGTGCCAGAGGTCTCTAGGTGGGTTCCTCTTTGGCCAGAATTCTTAGCAGAAGTGGTGATCTCACCTGAGCTCTCAGAATTGTCCTGGTTTGGAAAGTCCATCTTTCTCCTCAATGGTACTTGGGTACAAAGAGCTGTGGGCACATGCAGAAACCAGAAAGATCACGTGCTAGACTGCACCTCTGTTCCTGTGTCCATTCGTCTCTCAGCAGGTTCCTCTTTGGCAAGAAATATAAGGAGAAGTGTTGGTCTCTGCGAAGCTATCAGAATTTTCCAGATATCTGACAATCCAGCTCTCTCCCTCCTTGGATTTTGGTACAGAAATCTGTGGAAACAGTTCAAATCTAGGCACAGGCAGAAAACAGAATGGTCCTGTTCCAAATGGCTCCTCAGTTCCTGTGTCCTGAAGGATCCAGGTAGGTCCCTAAGAGCAGAAATGGTGTTCTTACCTCTGCTCTCGGGTGTGTCAGAGCTCCTGGAGACTGGCTTTCAGCTCTAGGCACAACCAGAGACCATTACCATCCTGTCCCTGATTTCTCCTAGGTTCCTGTGTCCAGAGGACTCTAGGCAGGTTCCTCTTGGGCAAGGAATATGAGCAGCTGTGATGGTCTTCCCTGAGCTCTCAGGTTTGCCTACACTTCTGAGATGTGAACTTTCTCTGGCAACTGAATTTGGGTACAGAAAGCTGTGGGATCAGGTCAGCTCCAGGCGTAGGTAGATAGTGTAAGGATCCTCAGCACTCAAGATTGTCTGCACTTCTTAGAGTCCAGCTCTCCCTGTTCTGTGGCTTGGATACAAAACAACTTTGAGACCAACTCAGCTACAGGTGCAAGAAGGAACATAAAGTATCTTGTCCCACAATGCTCCTGGGTTCCTTTGTTCTGCAGGTTCCAGACATGTCTCTCAGAGAAGAAGTGATATTATAAACTCTGCTCTTAGGTATGTTTGAGCTCCTGTAGAATATCTTTCAGGTCTGTGTGCAGGCAGAGACCCAAAGGATTCTCTGTATGACAGCTCCTAGGAACCTCTGTCCAGAGGGTTCTAGGTGGGTTCCTTTTGGACCAGGATTGTGAGCAGAAGTTGTGGTGGTATCCACTGAGTTGTCAGAATTGTCTGCACTTCTGAGAGCCAAGCTCTGTCCCCCACGAGACTTAGGTACAGAGGCCTCTGGCTCTGTATCACCTCTGGGCACAAACAGAAAAAAGAAGTATCCTGTCCCAGACTACTCCTGGGTCCCTGTACCCAAAGGGCTCCAGGCAGGTCCCTTAGAGCCAAAATGGTGTCTTAATTGTGCTCTCAGGTGTATCATACATTCTTAAGAATGACTTTCATCTATGGGTCCAGCCAGAGAACAAAAGCTTCCTGTTCCTGTTTACTCCTAGGTTCCTGAGAATTCCTCCAGAAAATTCTATGCATGTTCCTCTTGGGCCACCAATTTGAGCAGAGGTGGTTTTCTTCCCTGAGCTGTTAGAATTGCCAGCCGTTCTGGAAGTCTAGCTCTCTCCCCCACAGTATTTGGCAACAGAGAGTTGTGGGACTGTGTTAGCTCCAGGCTCAGCCAGAAACCAGAAGGATGCTATTCCAGACTTCTACTGGGTTCCTGTGTACTGAGGGCTCCAGGTAGGTCCTTCAGAACACAAGTGGTGTTCTTACCTCTGCTTTCAGGTGTGTCAGGTTTCCTGAAGACTGGCTTTCAGCTCTTGTCACAACCAGAGATAAGACAAATCCTCTCCCTGACTACTCCTAGGTTCCTGTGTCTAGAGGGCTCTATGTGGGTTTTTTTTGGGCCAGGAACATAAGCAGAAATGGCAGTCCCCTGAACTCTCAGTATTGTGTGCACTTCTGAGCATCCCACTCTCTCCCCATTGGAATTTGAATACAGAGAGCTTTGGGACTGGGTCAGCTCCAGACACAGGCAGAAACCAGAAAGATCTTGTCCTAGACTGCTCCTGGTTTCCTGTGTTCAGAGTGCTATAGATATGTTATTCTTGGGCCACAAATCTGAGCAGAAGTGTTGGTCTCCCCTTAGCTTGCAGTATTATCTGCACTTGTTAGCATCCAATTCTCTCTCTCTCCACCACCTGGGATATGCATACAGAAAGCTGTGGGAGTGGGTCAGTCCTGGGTACAGGCAGGAACCAGAAGCTAAAGTTTTCAAAGAACTAAATCTTTCTTTAATTGATTCTTTGTATTTTTTATTTGTTTGTTTCTATTTTATCCATTTCAGCTCTGTGTTTGGTTATTATTTTGTTCAGCATACTTTTTTGTTTGATTTTTTTTTTTTTGGAAATCTTTCAAGTTTGAGGTTAAGTTACTCGTATAAGGTCTATGATTGCTCTGCACCCAAATCACGTGGGAGGGAGAGCTAAACCTTCAGAGAGGCAGACACGCCTGGGAAACCAGAAGAGACTACACTCTGCACACAACTCTGACGCCAGAGGAAAACACCAAATGCCATCTGGAACCCTGGTGCACGGATGTTCCTGGAAATAGCGGCACAGATCTTCCTGGTTGCTGCCGCCTCGGAGAGCTTGTAGGCAGCACCCCACGAGCACACTTGAGCCTCGGGACCACAGGTAAGACCAACTTTTCTGCTGCAAGTGACCTGCTTGGTGAACACCAGACACAGGCCCACAGGAACAGCTGAAGACCTGTAGATAGGAAAAACTACACGCCCGAAAGCAGAACACTCTGTCCCCATAACTGGCTGAAAGAAAACAGGAAAACAGGTCTACAGCACGCCTGACACACAGGCTTATAGGACAGTCTAGCCACTATCAGAAATAGCAGAACAAAGTAACACTAGAGATAATCTGAGGGCAAGAGGCAAGTGCAGGAACCCAAGTAACAGAAACCAAGAATACATGGAATCATCGGAGCCCAATTCTCCCACCAAAGCAAACACGGAATATCCAAATACACCAGAAAAGCAAAATCTAGTTTCAAAATCATATTTGATCATGATGCTGGGGGACTTCAAGAAAGACGTGAAGAACTCCCTTAGAGAACAAGTAGAAGCCTACAGAGAGGAATCGCAAAAATCCCTGAAAGAATTCCAGGAAATCATAAATAAACAAGTAGAAGCCCATAGAGAGGAGTCACAAAAATCCCTGAAAGAATTCCAGGAAAACACAATCAAACAGTTGAAGGAATTAAAAATGGAAGTAGAAGCAATCAAGAAAGGACACATGGAAACAACCCTGGATATAGAAAACCAAAAGAATACAAGAGATGGAAGAGAGAATCTCAGGAGCAGAAGATTCCATAGAAATCATTGACTCAACTGTCAAAGATAATGTAAAGCTGAAAAGACAACTGGTCCAAAAAATACAGGAAATCCAGGACTCAATGAGAAGATCAAACCTAAGAATAATAGGTATAGAAGAGAGTGAAGACTCCCAGCTCAAAGGACCAGTAAATATCTTCAACAAAATCATAGAAGAAAATTGCCCTAACCTAAAAAAAGAGAAACACATAGGCATACAGGAAGCCTAGAGAACTCCAAGTAGATTGGACCAGAAAAGAAACACCTCCCATCACATAATAGTCAAACCACCAAACGCACAAAATAAAGAAAGAATATTAAAAGAATATTAAAAGGGAAAAAGGTCAAGTAACATATAAAGGCAGACCTATAAGAATTACACCAGACATTTCGCCAGAAACTATGAAAGCAAGAAGATCCTGGACAGATATCATACAGACCCTAAGAGAACACAAATGCCAGCCCAGGTTACTGTATCTTGCAAAACTCTCAATTAACATAGATGGAGAAACCAAGATATTCTATGACAAAACCAAATTTACACAATATCTTTCTACAAATCCAGCACTACAAAGGATAATAAAGGGTAAAGCCCAACATAAGGAGGCAAGCTATACCCTAGAAGAAGCAAGAAACTAATCGTCTTGGCAACAAAACAAAGAGAAGAAAAGCACACAAACATAACCTCATATCCAAATATGAATATAACAGGAAGCAATAATCGCTATTCCTTAATATCTCTCAATATCAATGGCCTCAACTCCCCAATAAAAAGACATAGATTAACAAATTGGATATGCAACGAGGACCCTGCATTCTGCTGCCTACAGGAAACACTCCTCAGAGACAAAGACAGACACTACCTCAGAGTGAAAGGCTGGAAAAAAAATTTCCAAGCAAATGGTCAGAAGAAGCAAGCTGGAGTAGCCATTCTAATATCAAACAAAATCAATTTTCAACTAAAATTCATCAAATAGATAAGGAAGGACACTTCATTTTCATCAAAGGAAAAGTCCACCAAGATGAACTCTCAATCCTAAATATCTATGTCCCAAATACAAGGGCACCTACATACGTAAAAGAAAACTTTCTAAACCTCAAAACACACATTGCACCTCACACAATAATAATAGGAGACTTCAACACCCCACTCTCATCAATGCACAGATCATGGAAACAGAAATTAAACAGAGACGTAGACAGACTAAGAGAAGTCATGAGCCAAATGGACATTACAGATATTTACAGAACATTCTATCCTAAAGCAAAACGATATACCTTCTTATCAGCTTCTCATGGTACTTTCTCCAAAATTGACCATATAATTGGTCAAAAACGGGCCTCAACAGGTACAGAAATATAGAAATAATCCCATGCATGCTATCGGACCACCACGGCCTAAAACTGGTCTTCAATATCAATAAGGGAAGAATACCCACATATACGTGGAAATTGAACAATGCTCTACTCAATGATAACCTGGTCAAGGAAAAAATAAAGAAAGAAATTAAAGACTTTTTAGAATTAAATGAAAATGAAGGTACAACATATCCAAACTTATTGGACACAATGAAAGCTGTGCTAAGAGGAAAACTCATAGCGCTGAGTGCCTTCAGAAAGAAACAGGAAAGAGCATATGTCAGCAGCTTGACAGCACACGTAAAAGCTCTAGAACAAAAAGAAGCAAATACACCCAGGAGGAGTAGAAGGCAGGAAATAATCAAACTCAGAGCTGAAATCAACCAAGTAGAAACAAAAAGGACCATAGAAAGAATCAACAGAACCAAAAGTTGGTTCTTTGAGAAAATCAACAAGATAGATAAACCCTTAGCCAGACTAGTGAGAGGACACAGAGAGTGTGTCCAAATTAACAAAATAAGAAATGAAAAGGGAGACATAACTACAGATTCAGAGGATATTAAAAAAATCATCAGATCTTACTATAAAAGCCTATATTCAACAAAACTTGAAAATCTGCAGGAAATGGACAATTTCCTAGACAGATACCAGGTACCGAAGTTAAATCGGGAACAGATAAACCAGTTAAACAACCCCATAACTCCTAAGGAAATGGAAGCAGTCATTAAAGGTCTCCCAACCAAAAAGAGCCCAGGTCCAGAGGGGTTTAGCGCAGAATTCTATCAGACCTTCATAGAAGACCTCGTACCAATATTATACAGAGTATTCCACAAAATTGAAACAGATGGAGTACTACCGAATTCCTTCTATGAAGCCACAATTACTCTTATACCTAAACCATACAAAGACCCAACAAAGAAAGAGAACTTCAGACCAATTTCCTTTATGAATATCAACGCAAAAATACTCAGTAAAATTCTGGCAAACTGAATCCAAGAGCACATCAAAACAATCATCCACCATGATCAAGTAGGGTTCATCCCAGGCATGCAGGGATGGTTTAATATACGGAAAACCATCAACGTGATCCATTATATAAACAAACTGAAAGAACAAAACCACATAGTCATTTCATTAGATGTTGAGAAAGCATTTGACAAAATTCAACACCCCTTCATGATAAAAGTCCTCGAAAGAATAGGAACTCAAGGCCCATACCTAAACATAGTAAAAGCCATATATATCAAACCAGTTGCTAACATTAAACTAAATGGAGAGAAACTTAAAGTAATCCCACTAAAATCAGGGACTAGACAAGGATGCCCACTCCCTCCCTACTTATTCAATATAGTTCTTGAATTTCTAGCCAGAGCAATCAGACAAAAAAAGGAGGTCAAGTGGATACAGATCGGAAAAGAAGTCAAAATATCACTCTTTGAAGATGATATGATAGTATATCTAAGTGATCCCAAAAGTTCCACCAGAACACTACTAAAGCTGATAAACAACTTCAGCAAAGTGGCTGGCTATAAAATTAACTCAAATAAATCAGTAGCCTTCCTCTACACAAAAGAGAAACAAGCCGAGAAAGTAATTAGGGAAACGACACCATTCATAATATACCCAAATTATATAAAGTACCTCGGTGTGACTTTAACCAAGCAAATAAAAGATTGGTACAATAAGAACTTCAAGACTCTGAAGAAAGATATTGAAGAAGTCCTCAGAAGATGGAAAGATCTCCCATACTCATGGATTGGCAGGATTAATATAGTAAAAATGGCCATTTTACCAAAAGCGATCTACACATTCAATTCAATCCCCATCAAAATACCAATCCAATTATTCAAAGAGTTAGACTGAAACAATTTGCAAATTCATCTGGAATAACAAAAAACCCAGGATAGCTAAAACTATCCTCAACAATAAAAGGACTTCAGGGGGAATCACTAGCCCTGAACTCAAGCCGTATTACAGAGCAATAGTGATAAAAAACTGCATGGTATTGGTACAGAGACAGACAGATAGACCAATGGAAAAGAATTGAAGACCCAGAAATGAACCCACACACCTATGGGCACTTGATTTTTGACAAAGGAGCCAAAACCATCCAATGGAAAAAAGATAGCATTTTCAACAAATGGTCGATCGATCCATGCTTATCATCCTGTACAAAGCTGAAGTCCAAGTGGATCAATGACCTCCACATCAAACCAGATACACTCAAACTAATAGAAGAAAAACTAGGGAAGCATCTGGAACACATGGGCACTGGAAAAAATTTCCTGAACAAAACACCAATGGCTTATGCTCTAAGATCAAGAATCGACAAATGGGATCTCATAAAACTGAAAAGCTTCTGTAAGGCAAAGGACACTGTGGTTAGGACAAAACGGCAAGCAACAGATTGGGAAAAGATCTTTACCAATCCTACAACAGATAGAGGCCTTATATCCAAAATATACAAAGAACTCAAGAAGTTAGACCGCAGGGAAACAAATAACCCTATTAAAAAATGGGGTTCAGAGCTAAACAAACAATTCACAGCTGAGGAATGCCGAATGGCTGAGAAACACCTAAAGAAATGTTCAACATCTTTAGTCATAAGGGAAATGCAAATCAAAACAACCCTGAGATTTCACCTCACACCAGTGAGAATGGCTAAGATCAAAAACTCAGGGGACAACAGATGCTGGCGACGATGCGGAGAAAGAGGAACACTCCTCCATTGTTGGTGGGGTTGCAGACTGGTACAACCATTCTGGAAATCAGTCTGGAGGTTCCTCAGAAAATTGGACATTGAACTGCCTGAGGATCCAGCTATACCTCTCTTGGGCATATACCCAAAAGATGCCCCAACATATAAAAAAGACACGTGCTCCACTATGTTCATCGCAGCCTTATTTATAATAGCCAGAAAATGGAAAGAACCCAGATGCCCTTCAACAGAGGAATGGAAACAGAAAATGTGGTACATCTACACAATGGAATATTACTCAGCTATCAAAAACAATGACTTTATGAAATTCGTAGGCAAATGGTCGGAACTGGAAAATATCATCCTGAGTGAGGTAAACCAATCACAGAAAAACACACATGGTATGCACTCACTGATAAGTGGCTATTAGCCCAAATGCTTGAATTACCCTAGATGCCTAGAACAAATGAAACTCAAGACGGGTGATCAAAATGTGAATGCTTCACTTCTTCTTTAAAAGGGGAACAAGAATACCCTTGGCAGGGAATAGAGAGGCAAAGATTAAAACAGACACAGAAGGAACACCCATTCAGAGCCTGCCCCACATGTGGCCCATACATATACAGCCACCCAATTAGACAAGATGGATCAAGCAAAGAAGTGCAGGCCGATGTAGCCGGATGTAGATCTCTTCTGAGAGACACAGCCAGAATACAGTAAACACAGAGGCGTATGCCAGCAGCAAACCACTGAATTGAGAATAGGACCCCCGTTGAAGGAATCAGAGAAAGAACTGGAAGAGCTTGAAGGGGCTCGAGACCCCATATGTACAACAATGCCAAGCAACCAGAGCTTCCAGGGACTAAGCCACTACCTAAAGACTATACATGGACTGACCCTGGACTCTGACCTCATAGGTAGCAATGAATATCCTAGTAAGAGCACCAGTGGAAGGGGAAGCCCTGGGTCCTGCTAAGACTGAACTCCCAGTGAACTAGATTGTTGGGCGAAGGCGGCAAGGGGGTGAGGATGGGGAGGCGACCACCCATAAAGAAGGGGAGGAGGGAGGGGGATGTTTGCCCGGAAACCGGGAAAGGGAATAACACTCGAAATGTATATAAGAAATACTCAAGTTAATAAAAAAAACAAAACAAAACAAAACAAAAAAAGTCTATGAAATTTTAAATAGATACATATAATATTTTAAATTTTTCTTTTAAAAAGACCTTCAATCTACACCATAATTTTGGGAATATTTTGTATTCATATTCGTTAAGAGGTAGAAAGTTGTTGCTTTCTTGTTTTTATCTTGATGCATTTTTTTCATTAGGTAGTGAGTTGTTTAGATTACGTGCTATTTTGTTAGAAATTTTTATATTTACATTTCTCATCTTATCCCTATTCCCAGTTTTCCCTCCAGAAACCTCCTATGCCATCACCATACCCCTGCTTCCATGAGGGTGCCCCCACCCAACCACCCACTCTTTCCCACCTCCCTGCCCTGATGTTCCACTACAATAGGATACTGACCTTCGACAGAACCAAGGGCTCCTCCTCCCATTCATGCCAGACAAGGCCATTCTCTGTGACATATGCAGGTGGAGTCATGTGTACTTTTTGGATGGTTTTTCAGTCCCTGGGGACTCTGAACATTCTGGTTGGTTTATATTATTGTTGTTCTTATGTGGTGGCAAACTAATTCAGCTCCTTCGGTCCTTTTTCTAACTCCTCCATTAGCGGTCTGGTTCTTAAGTCAAAGGTTGGCTGTCACCATCCACCTCTGTATTTGTCAGGCTCTAGCAGAGCCTCTCAGGAGACAGATATATCAGGTTCTCCTGTCAGCATGCACTTCTTGGCATCTGCAATATTGTCTGAGTTCGATGTTTGTATATGGGATGAATCCCTAAGTTGAATTATCTCTGGAGGGCCTTTCTTTCAGTCTCTGCTCTACATTTTGCCTGAATATTTCCTCTCATGAGTATCTTGTTCCCCCTTGTAAAAAGGATTGAAGCATTCTTAAAGATCTTACTTATTCTTGAGATTCATGTGGTCTGTGAATTGCATTTTGTGTATTGCAAACTTTTGGGATAATATTCACTTATCAGTGAGTGCATATCATGTGTGGTCTTTGTGACTGTGTTACGTCACTCAGGATTATATTTTCTAGTTGCATCCATTTGCCTAAGAATTTCATGAAGTCAACCATCCACCATGATCAAGTAGGCTTCATCCCAGGCATGCAGGGATGGTTTAATATACGGAAAACCATCAACGTGATCCATTATATAAACAAACTGAAAGAACAGTACCACATGATCATTTAATTAGATGCTGAGAAAGCATTTGACAAAATTCAACACCCCTTCATGATAAAAGTCCTGGAAAAAATAGGAATTCAAGGCCCATACCTAAACATAGTAAAAGCCATATACAGCAAACCAGTTGCTAACATTAAACTAAATGGAGAGAAACTTGAAGCAATCCCACTAAAATCAGGGACTAGACAAGGCTGCCCACTCTCTCCCTACTTATTCAATATAGTTCTTGAAGTTCTAGCCAGAGCAATCAGACAACAAAAGGAGATCAAGGGGATACAGATCGGAAAAGAAGAGGTCAAAATATCACTATTTGCAGATACATGATAGTATATTTAAGTGATCCCAAAAGTTCCACCAGAGAACTACTAAAGCTGATAAACAACTTCAGCAAAGTGGCTGGGTATAAAATTAACTCAAATAAATCAGTTGCCTTCCTCTATACAAAAGAGAAACAAGCCGAGAAAGAAATTAGGGAAACGACACCCTTCATAATAGACCCAAATAATATAAAGTACCTCGGTGTGACTTTAACCAAGCAAGTAAAAGATCTGTACAATAAGAACTTCAAGACACTGAGGAAAGAAATTGAAGAAGACCTCAGAAGATGGAAAGATCTCCCATGCTCATGGATTGGCAGGATTAATTTAGTAAAATTGGCCATTTTACCAAAAGCAATCTACAGATTCAATGCAATCCCCATCAAAATACCAATCCAATTCTTCAAAGAGTTAGACAGAACAATTTGCAAATTCATCTGGAATAACAAAAAACCCAGGATAGCTAAAGCTATCCTCAACAATAAAAGGACTTCAGGGGAAATCACCATCCCTGAACTCAAGCAGTATTACAGAGCAATAGTGATAAAAACTGCATGGTATTGGTACAGAGACAGACAGATAGACCAATGGAATAGAATTGAAGACCCAGAAATGAACCCACACACCTATGGTCACTTGATTTTTGACAAAGGAGCCAAAACCATCCAATGGAAAAAAGATAGCATTTTCAGCAAATGGTGCTGGTTCAACTGGAGGGCAACATGTAGAAGAATGCAGATCGATCCATGCTTATCACCCTGTACAAAGCTTAAGTCCAAGTGGATCAAGGACCTCCACATCAAACCAGATACACTCAAACTAATAGAAGAAAAACTAGGGAAGCATCTGGAACACATGGGCACTGGAAAAAATTTCCTGAACAAAACACCAATGGCTTATGCTCTAAGATCAAGAATCGACAAATGGGATCTCATAAAACTGAAAAGCTTCTGTAAGGCAAAGGACACTGTGGTTAGGACAAAACGGCAAGCAACAGATTGGGAAAAGATCTTTACCAATCCTACAACAGATAGAGGCCTTATATCCAAAATATACAAAGAACTCAAGAAGTTAGACCGCAGGGAAACAAATAACCCTATTAAAAAATGGGGTTCAGAGCTAAACAAACAATTCACAGCTGAGGAATGCCGAATGGCTGAGAAACACCTAAAGAAATGTTCAACATCTTTAGTCATAAGGGAAATGCAAATCAAAACAACCCTGAGATTTCACCTCACACCAGTGAGAATGGCTAAGATCAAAAACTCAGGGGACAACAGATGCTGGCGACGATGCGGAGAAAGAGGAACACTCCTCCATTGTTGGTGGGGTTGCAGACTGGTACAACCATTCTGGAAATCAGTCTGGAGGTTCCTCAGAAAATTGGACATTGAACTGCCTGAGGATCCAGCTATACCTCTCTTGGGCATATACCCAAAAGATGCCCCAACATATAAAAAAGACACGTGCTCCACTATGTTCATCGCAGCCTTATTTATAATAGCCAGAAAATGGAAAGAACCCAGATGCCCTTCAACAGAGGAATGGAAACAGAAAATGTGGTACATCTACACAATGGAATATTACTCAGCTATCAAAAACAATGACTTTATGAAATTCGTAGGCAAATGGTCGGAACTGGAAAATATCATCCTGAGTGAGGTAAACCAATCACAGAAAAACACACATGGTATGCACTCACTGATAAGTGGCTATTAGCCCAAATGCTTGAATTACCCTAGATGCCTAGAACAAATGAAACTCAAGACGGGTGATCAAAATGTGAATGCTTCACTTCTTCTTTAAAAGGGGAACAAGAATACCCTTGGCAGGGAATAGAGAGGCAAAGATTAAAACAGACACAGAAGGAACACCCATTCAGAGCCTGCCCCACATGTGGCCCATACATATACAGCCACCCAATTAGACAAGATGGATCAAGCAAAGAAGTGCAGGCCGATGTAGCCGGATGTAGATCTCTTCTGAGAGACACAGCCAGAATACAGTAAACACAGAGGCGTATGCCAGCAGCAAACCACTGAATTGAGAATAGGACCCCCGTTGAAGGAATCAGAGAAAGAACTGGAAGAGCTTGAAGGGGCTCGAGACCCCATATGTACAACAATGCCAAGCAACCAGAGCTTCCAGGGACTAAGCCACTACCTAAAGACTATACATGGACTGACCCTGGACTCTGACCTCATAGGTAGCAATGAATATCCTAGTAAGAGCACCAGTGGAAGGGGAAGCCCTGGGTCCTGCTAAGACTGAACTCCCAGTGAACTAGATTGTTGGGCGAAGGCGGCAAGGGGGTGAGGATGGGGAGGCGACCACCCATAAAGAAGGGGAGGAGGGAGGGGGATGTTTGCCCGGAAACCGGGAAAGGGAATAACACTCGAAATGTATATAAGAAATACTCAAGTTAATAAAAAAAACAAAACAAAACAAAACAAAAAAAGTCTATGAAATTTTAAATAGATACATATAATATTTTAAATTTTTCTTTTAAAAAGACCTTCAATCTACACCATAATTTTGGGAATATTTTGTATTCATATTCGTTAAGAGGTAGAAAGTTGTTGCTTTCTTGTTTTTATCTTGATGCATTTTTTTCATTAGGTAGTGAGTTGTTTAGATTACGTGCTATTTTGTTAGAAATTTTTATATTTACATTTCTCATCTTATCCCTATTCCCAGTTTTCCCTCCAGAAACCTCCTATGCCATCACCATACCCCTGCTTCCATGAGGGTGCCCCCACCCAACCACCCACTCTTTCCCACCTCCCTGCCCTGATGTTCCACTACAATAGGATACTGACCTTCGACAGAACCAAGGGCTCCTCCTCCCATTCATGCCAGACAAGGCCATTCTCTGTGACATATGCAGGTGGAGTCATGTGTACTTTTTGGATGGTTTTTCAGTCCCTGGGGACTCTGAACATTCTGGTTGGTTTATATTATTGTTGTTCTTATGTGGTGGCAAACTAATTCAGCTCCTTCGGTCCTTTTTCTAACTCCTCCATTAGCGGTCTGGTTCTTAAGTCAAAGGTTGGCTGTCACCATCCACCTCTGTATTTGTCAGGCTCTAGCAGAGCCTCTCAGGAGACAGATATATCAGGTTCTCCTGTCAGCATGCACTTCTTGGCATCTGCAATATTGTCTGAGTTCGATGTTTGTATATGGGATGAATCCCTAAGTTGAATTATCTCTGGAGGGCCTTTCTTTCAGTCTCTGCTCTACATTTTGCCTGAATATTTCCTCTCATGAGTATCTTGTTCCCCCTTGTAAAAAGGATTGAAGCATTCTTAAAGATCTTACTTATTCTTGAGATTCATGTGGTCTGTGAATTGCATTTTGTGTATTGCAAACTTTTGGGATAATATTCACTTATCAGTGAGTGCATATCATGTGTGGTCTTTGTGACTGTGTTACGTCACTCAGGATTATATTTTCTAGTTGCATCCATTTGCCTAAGAATTTCATGAAGTCAACCATCCACCATGATCAAGTAGGCTTCATCCCAGGCATGCAGGGATGGTTTAATATACGGAAAACCATCAACGTGATCCATTATATAAACAAACTGAAAGAACAGTACCACATGATCATTTAATTAGATGCTGAGAAAGCATTTGACAAAATTCAACACCCCTTCATGATAAAAGTCCTGGAAAAAATAGGAATTCAAGGCCCATACCTAAACATAGTAAAAGCCATATACAGCAAACCAGTTGCTAACATTAAACTAAATGGAGAGAAACTTGAAGCAATCCCACTAAAATCAGGGACTAGACAAGGCTGCCCACTCTCTCCCTACTTATTCAATATAGTTCTTGAAGTTCTAGCCAGAGCAATCAGACAACAAAAGG
Organism: Rattus norvegicus; assembly: GCF_036323735.1. Classification (NCBI taxonomy): domain Eukaryota; kingdom Metazoa; phylum Chordata; class Mammalia; order Rodentia; family Muridae; genus Rattus; species Rattus norvegicus. The sequence continues at coordinate 87,668,122 of NC_086020.1, forward strand.
AGATCAAGGGGATACAGATCGGAAAAGAAGAGGTCAAAATATCACTATTTGCAGATACATGATAGTATATTTAAGTGATCCCAAAAGTTCCACCAGAGAACTACTAAAGCTGATAAACAACTTCAGCAAAGTGGCTGGGTATAAAATTAACTCAAATAAATCAGTTGCCTTCCTCTATACAAAAGAGAAACAAGCCGAGAAAGAAATTAGGGAAACGACACCCTTCATAATAGACCCAAATAATATAAAGTACCTCGGTGTGACTTTAACCAAGCAAGTAAAAGATCTGTACAATAAGAACTTCAAGACACTGAGGAAAGAAATTGAAGAAGACCTCAGAAGATGGAAAGATCTCCCATGCTCATGGATTGGCAGGATTAATTTAGTAAAATTGGCCATTTTACCAAAAGCAATCTACAGATTCAATGCAATCCCCATCAAAATACCAATCCAATTCTTCAAAGAGTTAGACAGAACAATTTGCAAATTCATCTGGAATAACAAAAAACCCAGGATAGCTAAAGCTATCCTCAACAATAAAAGGACTTCAGGGGAAATCACCATCCCTGAACTCAAGCAGTATTACAGAGCAATAGTGATAAAAACTGCATGGTATTGGTACAGAGACAGACAGATAGACCAATGGAATAGAATTGAAGACCCAGAAATGAACCCACACACCTATGGTCACTTGATTTTTGACAAAGGAGCCAAAACCATCCAATGGAAAAAAGATAGCATTTTCAGCAAATGGTGCTGGTTCAACTGGAGGGCAACATGTAGAAGAATGCAGATCGATCCATGCTTATCACCCTGTACAAAGCTTAAGTCCAAGTGGATCAAGGACCTCCACATCAAACCAGATACACTCAAACTAATAGAAGAAAAACTAGGGAAGCATCTGGAACACATGGGCACTGGAAAAAATTTCCTGAACAAAACACCAATGGCTTATGCTCTAAGATCAAGAATCGACAAATGGGATCTCATAAAACTGAAAAGCTTCTGTAAGGCAAAGGACACTGTGGTTAGGACAAAACGGCAAGCAACAGATTGGGAAAAGATCTTTACCAATCCTACAACAGATAGAGGCCTTATATCCAAAATATACAAAGAACTCAAGAAGTTAGACCGCAGGGAAACAAATAACCCTATTAAAAAATGGGGTTCAGAGCTAAACAAACAATTCACAGCTGAGGAATGCCGAATGGCTGAGAAACACCTAAAGAAATGTTCAACATCTTTAGTCATAAGGGAAATGCAAATCAAAACAACCCTGAGATTTCACCTCACACCAGTGAGAATGGCTAAGATCAAAAACTCAGGGGACAACAGATGCTGGCGACGATGCGGAGAAAGAGGAACACTCCTCCATTGTTGGTGGGGTTGCAGACTGGTACAACCATTCTGGAAATCAGTCTGGAGGTTCCTCAGAAAATTGGACATTGAACTGCCTGAGGATCCAGCTATACCTCTCTTGGGCATATACCCAAAAGATGCCCCAACATATAAAAAAGACACGTGCTCCACTATGTTCATCGCAGCCTTATTTATAATAGCCAGAAAATGGAAAGAACCCAGATGCCCTTCAACAGAGGAATGGAAACAGAAAATGTGGTACATCTACACAATGGAATATTACTCAGCTATCAAAAACAATGACTTTATGAAATTCGTAGGCAAATGGTCGGAACTGGAAAATATCATCCTGAGTGAGGTAAACCAATCACAGAAAAACACACATGGTATGCACTCACTGATAAGTGGCTATTAGCCCAAATGCTTGAATTACCCTAGATGCCTAGAACAAATGAAACTCAAGACGGGTGATCAAAATGTGAATGCTTCACTTCTTCTTTAAAAGGGGAACAAGAATACCCTTGGCAGGGAATAGAGAGGCAAAGATTAAAACAGACACAGAAGGAACACCCATTCAGAGCCTGCCCCACATGTGGCCCATACATATACAGCCACCCAATTAGACAAGATGGATCAAGCAAAGAAGTGCAGGCCGATGTAGCCGGATGTAGATCTCTTCTGAGAGACACAGCCAGAATACAGTAAACACAGAGGCGTATGCCAGCAGCAAACCACTGAATTGAGAATAGGACCCCCGTTGAAGGAATCAGAGAAAGAACTGGAAGAGCTTGAAGGGGCTCGAGACCCCATATGTACAACAATGCCAAGCAACCAGAGCTTCCAGGGACTAAGCCACTACCTAAAGACTATACATGGACTGACCCTGGACTCTGACCTCATAGGTAGCAATGAATATCCTAGTAAGAGCACCAGTGGAAGGGGAAGCCCTGGGTCCTGCTAAGACTGAACTCCCAGTGAACTAGATTGTTGGGCGAAGGCGGCAAGGGGGTGAGGATGGGGAGGCGACCACCCATAAAGAAGGGGAGGAGGGAGGGGGATGTTTGCCCGGAAACCGGGAAAGGGAATAACACTCGAAATGTATATAAGAAATACTCAAGTTAATAAAAAAAACAAAACAAAACAAAACAAAAAAAGTCTATGAAATTTTAAATAGATACATATAATATTTTAAATTTTTCTTTTAAAAAGACCTTCAATCTACACCATAATTTTGGGAATATTTTGTATTCATATTCGTTAAGAGGTAGAAAGTTGTTGCTTTCTTGTTTTTATCTTGATGCATTTTTTTCATTAGGTAGTGAGTTGTTTAGATTACGTGCTATTTTGTTAGAAATTTTTATATTTACATTTCTCATCTTATCCCTATTCCCAGTTTTCCCTCCAGAAACCTCCTATGCCATCACCATACCCCTGCTTCCATGAGGGTGCCCCCACCCAACCACCCACTCTTTCCCACCTCCCTGCCCTGATGTTCCACTACAATAGGATACTGACCTTCGACAGAACCAAGGGCTCCTCCTCCCATTCATGCCAGACAAGGCCATTCTCTGTGACATATGCAGGTGGAGTCATGTGTACTTTTTGGATGGTTTTTCAGTCCCTGGGGACTCTGAACATTCTGGTTGGTTTATATTATTGTTGTTCTTATGTGGTGGCAAACTAATTCAGCTCCTTCGGTCCTTTTTCTAACTCCTCCATTAGCGGTCTGGTTCTTAAGTCAAAGGTTGGCTGTCACCATCCACCTCTGTATTTGTCAGGCTCTAGCAGAGCCTCTCAGGAGACAGATATATCAGGTTCTCCTGTCAGCATGCACTTCTTGGCATCTGCAATATTGTCTGAGTTCGATGTTTGTATATGGGATGAATCCCTAAGTTGAATTATCTCTGGAGGGCCTTTCTTTCAGTCTCTGCTCTACATTTTGCCTGAATATTTCCTCTCATGAGTATCTTGTTCCCCCTTGTAAAAAGGATTGAAGCATTCTTAAAGATCTTACTTATTCTTGAGATTCATGTGGTCTGTGAATTGCATTTTGTGTATTGCAAACTTTTGGGATAATATTCACTTATCAGTGAGTGCATATCATGTGTGGTCTTTGTGACTGTGTTACGTCACTCAGGATTATATTTTCTAGTTGCATCCATTTGCCTAAGAATTTCATGAAGTCAACCATCCACCATGATCAAGTAGGCTTCATCCCAGGCATGCAGGGATGGTTTAATATACGGAAAACCATCAACGTGATCCATTATATAAACAAACTGAAAGAACAGTACCACATGATCATTTAATTAGATGCTGAGAAAGCATTTGACAAAATTCAACACCCCTTCATGATAAAAGTCCTGGAAAAAATAGGAATTCAAGGCCCATACCTAAACATAGTAAAAGCCATATACAGCAAACCAGTTGCTAACATTAAACTAAATGGAGAGAAACTTGAAGCAATCCCACTAAAATCAGGGACTAGACAAGGCTGCCCACTCTCTCCCTACTTATTCAATATAGTTCTTGAAGTTCTAGCCAGAGCAATCAGACAACAAAAGGAGATCAAGGGGATACAGATCGGAAAAGAAGAGGTCAAAATATCACTATTTGCAGATACATGATAGTATATTTAAGTGATCCCAAAAGTTCCACCAGAGAACTACTAAAGCTGATAAACAACTTCAGCAAAGTGGCTGGGTATAAAATTAACTCAAATAAATCAGTTGCCTTCCTCTATACAAAAGAGAAACAAGCCGAGAAAGAAATTAGGGAAACGACACCCTTCATAATAGACCCAAATAATATAAAGTACCTCGGTGTGACTTTAACCAAGCAAGTAAAAGATCTGTACAATAAGAACTTCAAGACACTGAGGAAAGAAATTGAAGAAGACCTCAGAAGATGGAAAGATCTCCCATGCTCATGGATTGGCAGGATTAATTTAGTAAAATTGGCCATTTTACCAAAAGCAATCTACAGATTCAATGCAATCCCCATCAAAATACCAATCCAATTCTTCAAAGAGTTAGACAGAACAATTTGCAAATTCATCTGGAATAACAAAAAACCCAGGATAGCTAAAGCTATCCTCAACAATAAAAGGACTTCAGGGGGAATCACCATCCCTGAACTCAAGCAGTATTACAGAGCAATAGTGATAAAAACTGCATGGTATTGGTACAGAGACAGACAGATAGACCAATGGAATAGAATTGAAGACCCAGAAATGAACCCACACACCTATGGTCACTTGATTTTTGACAAAGGAGCCAAAACCATCCAATGGAAAAAAGATAGCATTTTCAGCAAATGGTGCTGGTTCAACTGGAGGGCAACATGTAGAAGAATGCAGATCGATCCATGCTTATCACCCTGTACAAAGCTTAAGTCCAAGTGGATCAAGGACCTCCACATCAAACCAGATACACTCAAACTAATAGAAGAAAAACTAGGGAAGCATCTGGAACACATGGGCACTGGAAAAAATTTCCTGAACAAAACACCAATGGCTTATGCTCTAAGATCAAGAATCGACAAATGGGATCTCATAAAACTGAAAAGCTTCTGTAAGGCAAAGGACACTGTGGTTAGGACAAAACGGCAAGCAACAGATTGGGAAAAGATCTTTACCAATCCTACAACAGATAGAGGCCTTATATCCAAAATATACAAAGAACTCAAGAAGTTAGACCGCAGGGAAACAAATAACCCTATTAAAAAATGGGGTTCAGAGCTAAACAAACAATTCACAGCTGAGGAATGCCGAATGGCTGAGAAACACCTAAAGAAATGTTCAACATCTTTAGTCATAAGGGAAATGCAAATCAAAACAACCCTGAGATTTCACCTCACACCAGTGAGAATGGCTAAGATCAAAAACTCAGGGGACAGCAGATGCTGGCGAGGATGTGGAGAAAGAGGAACACTCCTCCATTGTTGGTGGGATTGCAGACTGGTAAAACCATTCTGGAAATCAGTCTGGAGGTTCCTCAGAAAATTGGACATTGAACTGCCTGAGGATCCAGCTATACCTCTCTTGGGCATATACCCAAAAGATGCCTCAACATATAAAAGAGACACGTGCTCCACTATGTTCATCGCAGTCTTATTTATAATAGCCAGAAAATGGAAAGAACCCAGATGCCCTTCAACAGAGGAATGGATACAGAAAATGTGGTACATCTACACAATGGAATATTACTCAGGTATCAAAAACAATGACTTTATGAAATTCGTAGGCAAATGGTCGGAACTGGAAAATATCATCCTGAGTGAGCTAACCCAATCACAGAAAGACATACATGGTATGCACTCATTGATAAGTGGCTATTAGCCCAAATGCTTGAATTACCCTAGATCCCTAGAAAAAACGAAACTCAAGATGGATGATCAAAATGTGAATGCTTCACTCCTTCTTTAAATGAGGAAAAAGAATACCCTTGGCAGGGAAGGGAGAGGCAAAGATTGAAACAGAGACTGAAGGAACACCCATTCAGAGCCTGCCCCACATGTGGCCCATACATATACAGCCACCCAATTAGACAAGATGGATGAAGCAAAGAAGTGCAGACTGACAGGAGCCGGATCTAGATCGCTCCTGAGAGACACAGCCAGAATACAGCAAATACAGAGGCGAATGCCAGCAGCAAACCACTGAACTGAGAATAGGTCCCCCGTTGAACGAATCAGAGAAAGAACTGGAAGAGCTTGAAGGGGCTCGAGACCCCAAAAGTACAACAATGTCAAGCAACCAGAGCTTCCAGGGACTAAGCCACTACCTAAATACTATACATGGACTGACCCTGGACTCTGACCCCATAGGTAGCAATGAATATCCTAGTAAGAGCACCAGTGGAAGGGGAAGCCCTGGGTCCTGCTAAGACTGAACCCCCAGTGAACTAGACTATGGGGGGAGGGCGGCAATGAGGGGAGGTTTGGGAGGGGAACACCCATAAGGAAGGGGAGGAGAGAGGGGGATGTTTGCCCGGAAACCGGGAAAGGGAATAACACTTGAAATGTATATAAGAAATACTCAAGTTAATAAAAAAAATGAGTGTCAAAAAAAAAAAAGAATTTCATGAAGTCTTTGTTTTTTATAGCTGAGTAGTACTCTACTGTGTGGTTGTATCATATTTTCTGCATCCATTCCTTTTTTGAAGGACAGCTGGGATCTTTTCAGCTTCTGACTATTACAAATAATGCTGCAATAAATAGAGTAGAGCATGTGTCCTTGTTTTATGTGGAACATCATTCAGGTATATGCCCAGGAGGAGTATACCAGGGTCCTCAGATAGTAATATTTCCTATTCTCCTAGGAACTGCCAGATTGATTTCCAAAGTGGTTGTACAGCTTGAAATCCTACCACCAAAGGAGGAGTGCTCCTATTTCTCCACATCCTCGCCAGCATCTGTTGTCACCTAAGTTTATGACTTTAGCCATTTGACTGGTGTAAAATGTCAGGATTGTTTTGAGATGCATTTCCCTAATGACTAAAGAAGTTGAACATTTCTTTAGGTGATTCTTGACCATTCATTATTCTTCAGTTGAAATTTTTTTGTTTAGTTCTCTACCCCATTTTTATTAGGGTTATCTAACACACACACACACACACACACACACACACACACACACACACACACACATGTTATTAGTTCTCTATGGGATGTAGGATTGGTAAAAACCTTTTCCCACTCTGTTGGTTGCCACTTTGCCCTAATGGCAGTATCCTTTGCCTTAAAGAAGCATTGCAATTTCCTGAGGTCCCATTTGTCATTTTTTGATCTTAGAGCATAAGTCATTGGTGTTTTGTTCACAAAAATTTCCCCAGTGTCCATGTGATCAAGACTCTTCCCCACTTTTTCTTCTATTATTGTGAGTGTATCTGCTTTTATATGGAGGGCCTTGATTCACTTGGATTTGAGTTTTGTACAAGAAGATGAGAGTGTGTTAATTTGTATTTTTCTTCATGCTGACCTCCAGTTTGAACGAGCACCATTTGTTGAAAATGACGTCTTTTTTTCCACTGGATTGTTTTAGCTCCTTTGTCAAAGAAAAAAATGACCATAGGTGTGGGGGTTCATTCCTGGGTCCTCAAGTCTATTCTATTGATCTACCTACATGTCTCTGTACCAATACCTTGCAGTTTTTATCAGTATTGCTATGTACACAACTTGAAGTCAGGGATAGTGATTACCCAGAATTTTTTTTTATTGTTTGTCCTAACCCACAAGAACATCAATGGAGACCCTGGAGATGGGAGCGGGAATGGATGGGACAAGAGGCACGAGAAATGAAGACAAGACAGTATTCTGATCAAGTCTCATTTAATAAGGCAAAAAGTACTTGCTTATAAGCAGAAAAATTACAGAACACAAACTTGTTGTTAGGGTAACAATAACATGTGTCACATCAGAAACCAATGGCATAAGTTTCAAGTTCCCAAAAACATCCAACCTATAATAAGTTTCAGTTTCCCTGAAGCTTATAACTAATAATAGAGTGAAACTCATTCTAGTGCAGAAGTCTCCAGTATCCTTGTTTGTTGGTAACCAACATGTATGTTACTTGGAAACAAGGGCCTGTGAAGTGGAAAACACCTACCTCAGGCAAAGAAAGGCATAAGCAGGCCGGGCGGCTCTGTACAATTGTTGAGAATAGTTTTCACTATCCTTTTTTTTTGTTGTTGTTGTTCTTCTAAATGAATTTGAATTTGCTCTTTCTAACTCTATGAAGAATTGAGTTTCAGATTTGATAGGAATTGCATTGAATCTGTCGTTTGCTATTGGCAAAATGACCATTTTTATAATATTAATTTTAAGCAAATCCATGAGCATGTGAGATCTTTCTATCTTCTTGGATCTTCTTCAATTTCTTTCTTCTCAGATTTGAAGCTATCATCATACAGACCATTCACTTGCTTAGTTAGAATCACACAGAGGTATTTAATATTATTTGGGACTATTGTCAAGGGTGTCATTCCTCTAATGTCTTTCTCAGCCTGTTTATTGCTTCAGTATAGGAAGTCTTTTAATTAGAATTAATTCGATATCCATCCACTTTGCTGAAGTTGTTTATCAACTGTAACAGTTCTCTGATAGAATTTTTGGAGTCACTTAACTATATTACCATATCATCTGCAAATAATGATATTTTGACTTGTTCATTTCCAGTTTGTATCCATTTGACCTCTTTTTGTTGTCTAATTGCTCTGGTAGGACGTTGAATATATGCTGAATAGGTAGGGAAAGAGTGGCAGATTATTTTACTCCCTGATTTTAGTGGGATTGCTTCAAGCCCAGGATAGATGGGTTTAGTGTAGAATTCTATCAGACTTTCAAAGAAGATCCAGTACCAATGCTCTTCAAAATATTCCACAAAATAGTAACAGACTGATCACTACACAATTCATTCTATGAAGCTACAATTACAATATACCTTAACCACACAAAGATCCAAAACAGAAAAGAACTTTATACCAATGTCACTTATGAATATCGATGCAAAATTGCTCAATAAACTTGTCACAAACTTCATCCAGAACATATCAAAACACTCATCCATCATGAACAAGTAGGCTTCTTCCCAGGGATGCAGGGTTGGTTCAATATATGGTATTTAATCAATGTAATTCACTATATAAACAAACTCAAAGAAAAAATCTCATTAGAAGCTGAGAAATCATTTGACAAAATTCAATACTCCTTCATAGTAAATGTGTTGGAAAGGTCACGAATGCAAGGCCCTTATCTAAACATAGTAAAAGTAGTATACAGCAAACCAGTAGCCAACATCAAACTAAATGGTGATGCCATACATTCAAAAAAAATCTTATTTACATCCCAAACCTTCCCTCTCACTATCCCTCTTTCTAGAGTTATCTGTCTCCTCCCTCCTTTGCCTCTGAGAGTTTGCTACCCTCCAAACCACAACCCCTTCACCATCTCCTGACATGCCCTTTCCCTTTGGCAACAAGTCTCTACTGATTAGGCAAATCTCTCACCTGACGTCAGACAAGGCTTTCTTCTGCTCCATATGTGCTAGAAAGAATGGCCCATATATGTGCGTTGGTTTGTGGCTTAGTGTCTGGGCGCTCCCAGGGGTCTGGGTTAGTTGATACTTTTGTTCTCCCTATGGAGTGCCATCCCCTTCAGCTCCTTCAGCCCTTTACCTAACACTTCCATAGGAGTCCTGCACTTCAGTCCAATGCTTTGCTATAACTATTTGATTCTGTCTTAATCATCTGATGGTAGAGTCTCTGTGAGGACACCCTTTCTAGACTCCTGTTTGTAAGCACAGGATGTCATCAGCAATAGTACTTGCCTACGGAATGGATGCTAAGTTGGGTCAGTAACAGGATGGACATTCTTTCAGTCTCTGATCAACTTTTTGCCCCTTCATTTCTTTAGAACAGAACAATTTCTGGGTAAAACATTTCGAAGAGAGGTTGTTTACCTCATCCCTTCAGTGGAGTTCCTGTCTATCTATTGGAGGTAGACTCTTCAGTTTCCATCTCCCCACTGTTGGGCATTTTAGCTAATGTCTTCTTCACTGAGTTCTTGGAACATCTCAAATCCTGAGTCTCTGGGAGTTTTGTGAAGTTCTCCCTGCCTCCAACCCCCAGTGCTTCATATTTGCATTCATTCTCAGGTCCCTTTGGGCTTGACTCCTGTCTCCCACCCTACCTCATAATGACTCCTTTTCCTTTCCTCTCTCCTCACCCACTCATTTTGTTCCCTTCTCCCTGAGATTATAGCACCCTTCCTTGTTCCTTCTTTATTTTTAAACTTCATACTGTCTATAGATTTTATCATGAAATTTTCTGTACATTTTGCTAATATCAACTTATCAGTGAATACAACCCATGCTTGTCTTTTTGGGTCTCAGTTACCTCATTCAGGATATTTTTTAATTCCATCTGTTTCATTTGCATGCAAAATTCTTGATGTCCTCTTTCTTAATAGCTAAATAGTATTCTATTGTGTAAATGAACCATGTTTGCTGTATCTATTATTTGGTTGATTTGTGTTGTTTCCAGCTTCTTGCTAGTATAAATAAGCCTTCTATGAATATAATGGAGTCTGTGTCTGGTGGTGCCTGCAACATCTTTTGGGTATACGTCTAGGATTAGTATAGCTGGGTCTTCAGGTAGAAATATTGCCAATTTTCAGAAGAAGCACCAGATTGATTCACAGAGTGGCTGTTCAAGATTGCAATCCTACCACCAATGGAGTTCCTCTTTTTTCATATCCTTTCCAGAAACTGCTGTCACTTTTTGATCTTAGCCATCCTGACTTGTGTGAGATAGAATCTCAGGGTCATTTTCATTTGCATTTCCCAGATGACTAAGGATGTTGAACATTTAACATTTAAGTGCTTCTTTGGAATTTGAGGTTCTTCTGTTAAAAATTATGTGTACCTCTTCATTCATGCACTTTTAAGTTTTTTCAGTTTTTATGGTGTTGATCTGCTTGTTTATTCCCTGGTGCTCAGTTAGGATTCAGGGTGTTATCTCAATTGACCTGAATTTCTTAAGACTTGCTTTGTGACCAAACATGTGATCAATTTTATTAAGTTCTATGAGGTGCTGCTAAGAGTGTATTATTATTTTGTTTGGATGTAATTGTCTCTAAATGTCTCTTAGGTCTATTTCTTTTATAACAACATCTCTAGTTTTTTTTTTTTTTTTAATGTTTTCTCTGTATGAACTGACTGTTGGTGAGAGTAGGAAATTGAAGTCTCCTACTGTTAGCGTGTGAGGGCCAACAGTGTTTGCAGTAGTGTTTCCTTTAGAAACTTGGCTATCAGTTTGCTTGAGGCATAGCTATTGAGAAGGGAAATGTCATCCTGGTGGATATATGGTGTTTTACTCCATCTTTCTTATTTAAAATGTATATTGTTGGATAATAAAATGGATACAACAATGGCATTTTGTGTTTATTTGCTTAAAATAACTTTCCTAACCTTCTAATTTGAGGGGAATTCTGTACAAGAAATCAAGGTGCATGTTTAGAATGCAGTAGAAGGATTGATTCTGTTATGTTTGTTTATTTATTTATTTATACATCCATTCTGTTGACTGTCAATATTGTGATATATCAGTGAACAAAGGCTGTTTATTTCTGTCATTTTCTTCTTGTTACTGTTTTTGTTGTTGTCTTTGTTGTTAGTATGGGTGTTGTAGGTGATGGTGGTGGTGGTGGTGGTGGTGATGGTGTGTGCGTGTGTGTGTTTGTGTATGTTTCTGTTTGATTTCTTTTATCTTTGTGGGTATGAATTTGTTTATTACCTCTCTTCTTTGGCTATAGTTATCTGCCTTTACTGTACCATTTGGTTTACCTTCTGGACCTTCTGCAGAATTGGATTTGTAGATGGATATAGCTGAAATTTGATTTAATAATTGAATGTATTTTATTTATCTGTGTTGACTGAATAATTTGTTGGGTATAATACACTGGGCTGGCATTTGCTGTCTATTAGGATCTATAACATCTGTCCTGGCTCTTCTAAGTTTTTAATTCTCCATTAAGGAATCAGATTTCATTCTCATCGTTCTGCCTTTATATATTACTCATTCTTTTTCTCTTGCAAGTCTTAATATTCTTTCCTTCTTCTGTACATTTAGTGTTTTGAAATTACATGCCAAGGAGACTTTCTTCTCTAGTCCAGTTTATCTGGTGTACTGAATACTGCTTGCAGTTGAATGGGCAGCTCATTTAGGTTAGGTAAATTTTCTTCTATGTTTCTATTGAAAATATTTTCTCTGACTTTGATCAGTGTTTTTCATCTTTAGTGCATTCCTATTATTTTTAGATTTTTTTCTTTCTACAGTGACCCAGATTCTTTGCACATTTTAGTCTAGGACGTTTCTTTTCTTTGAGAAATATATACATTTTTTTCTATTATGTCTAAAATCGCAGAGATGCTTTCACCAGTCTCTGCTGTTATGTTTGTGAAGCTTGCCTCTGTTTGAGTTCCTAAAACTTTTTTCCATCTTTATTAACTTGAGTATTTCTTATTTGCATTTCTTCTTTTTTTAAAAAGATTTATTTTATTTTATGTATAAGAGTACACGGTAGTTGTCTTCAGACACACCAGAAGAGGGCATCAGATCTCATTACAGATGGATGTGAGCCACAATGTGGTTGCTGGGATTTGAACTCAGAACCTCTGGAAGAGCAGTCAGTGCTCTTAACCACTGAGCCATCTCTCCAACCCTCTTATTTACATTTCAATTGTTATTCCTCTTCCTTGTTTCCAGGCCAGCATCCCCCTAGCCCCTCCCCCTCGCCTTCTTTATGAATGTTCCCCTCCCCATCCTCTCCCCATTACCACCCTACCCCCCAACAATCACATTCACTGGGGGTACAGACTTGGCAGAACCAAGGTCTTTCCCTTCCACTGGTGCTCTTATTAGGCTATTCATTGCTACCTATGCAGTTGGAGCTGAGGGTCAGTCCATGTATAGTCTTTGGGTAGTGGCTTAGTCCTGGAAGCTCTGGTTGGTTACCACTGTTGTTCATATGGGGTTTCAAGCCCCTTAAAGCTCTTTCAGTCCTTTCTAAGATTTTTTCAGCAGGGGTCCAGTTCTCAGTTCAGTGGTTTGCTTCTGGCATTCGCCTATGTATTTGCTGTATTCTGGCTGTGTCTCTCAGGAGAGATCTACATCCAGTTCCTGTCGGCCTGCACTTCTTTGCTTCATCCATCTTATCTAATTGGTTGACTGTATATGTATGGGCCACGTGTTGGGCAGGCTCTGAATGGTTGTTCCTTCTGCCTCTGTTTTACACTTTGCCTCCTTATTCTCTTCCAAGTGTATTCTTGTTCCCCTTTTAAAGAAGGAGTGAAGCATTCGCATTTTGGTCATCCTTCTTGAGTTTCATGTGTTCTGTGAATCTAGGGTATTTGAGCACTGGGGCTAATATCCACTTATAAATGAGTGCATATCATGTGTGTTTTTCTGTGTTTGGGTTACCTCACTCAGGATGATATTTTCTAGTTCAATTCATTTGCCAATGAACTTCATGAAGTCATTGTTTCTGATAACTGAATACTCCATTGTGTATTTGTACTGCATTTTCAGTATCCATTCTTCTGTTGAAGGTCATCTGGGTTCTTTACAGCTTCTGGCTATTATAATTAAGGCTGCTATGAATGTAGTGTAGCATGTGTCTTTGTTAAATGTTGGGGTATCTTTTGGGTATATGCCCAAGACAGGTATAGCTGGGTCTGCAGGTAGTGGAATGTCCAATTTACTGAGGAACCTCCAGAATGATTTCCAGAATGGTTGTACCAGTCTGCATCCCACCAAGAATGGAGGAATGTTCCTCTTTCTCCACATCCTTGCCATCATCTGCTGTCATCTGAGTTTTTGATCTTAGCCATTCTCATTTATGTGAGGTGAAATCTCATGATTGTTTTGATTTGCATTTTCCTTATGACTAAAGATGTTGAACATTTCTTGATGTGTTTCTCAGCCATTTGTCATTCCTCAGGTGTGAATTCTTTGTTTAGCTCTGAACCCCATTTTTAATAGGGGTATTTGTCTCCGTACAGTCTAACTTCTTGAGTTCTTTGTAAATTTTGGATATAAGCCCTCTATCATTTGTAGGATTGGTAAAGGTCTGTTCCCAACTCCAGATTTTTGAGTTTTGTTGTTTATAGGCTTTTGTAGTAGGATCTGATCCATTTTGAATGTCCTCAGATTCTGTTGTTATGTCTCCCTTTTCATTTCTGATTTTGATAATTTCGATACACTTTCTGTGTCCTCCGGTTAGTCTGGCTAAGGGTCTATCTGTCATGTTGATTTTCTAAAAGAACCAGCTTTTCGTTCTCTTGATTGCTGTGTAGTCCTTTTTGTTTCTACTTATTTGATTTCAGCCCTGAGTTTGATTATGTCCTGCCTGCTACTTCTCTTGGCTGTATTTGCTTCTTTCTGTTCTAGAGCTTTTATGTGTGCTGTCAAATTACTGATGTATGCTTTCTCCTGTTTCTTTCTGCAGGCACTCAGAGCTATGAGTTTTCCTCTTAGCACTGCTTTCATTGTGTCCCATAAGTTGGATATATTTTACATTTATTTTCATTAAATTCTAAGAAGTCTTTTATTTCTTCCTTTACTTCTTCCTTGACCAAGTTGTCATTTAGTAGAGCATTGCTCAACTTCCATGTATATGTGGGCATTCTTTGTTGTTATTGCAGAACAGCCTTAGTTTGTGGTGATCTGATATGATGCATGGGATTATTTCCATCTTTCTATATCTGTTGAGGCCTGTTTTGTCACCGATTTTGTGGTCAATTTTGGAAAAGATAGCATGAGTTGTTGAGAAGAGGGCATATCCTTTTGTTTTAGGATGGAATGTTCTATAAATATCTGTTAAATCTACTTGGTTCAAAATTTATGTTACTTTTTCTTTGTCTCTGTTTAGTTTCTGTTTCCATGATCGGTCCATTGATGAGAATGGAGTGCTAAAATCTCCTGAACTAGGAATGAGACTTTGGGATTGTATTTGGATGTAAGGAACTTAGGAATAAATATCTGTAGAAAGTTATACTTTCTTTCCTGGTATGAGTGGCTGTTTCAGGTGTGTTAGAGTAAAGCAAAGTTTCTGGAGAATTTTAGAATTCTGTGGGTTCCAGTAAAGATGGGGTAATTGAGAGGAGTGAAGCAGGAGGGTGTGTAAGGTTATAGAATTGAGGATAAAATGGTACATTAGCCATGGAACAGCAGAAGGAAAAGTGAAAACCTGGAGTTAGATTGCCGGATTTCATGGTATAAATTAAATCTTCAATTTTTCTTCGAGTACCTTTTGTAAACTGATACTATACCTATAAATATATCTATATTACCTTGTAATCATTTGACTAAAACAGAAATTATCTGTAATTTCTATCTAACAATGTGTATTAAATATGCTTACCAACTGAGTGTAAAGCTTCATAATGTTCTTATACAGAAATCAGTTACTCATTAGATTTTTTTTTTGGCTGAAAGACAGAAGCTGTCATATTTGACTATGAATAGTATTTCAGTTTTCTCCCCTTTCCCCCCTTCTTCTTCCTTTTTTTGTGCTGTCCCTGTACTTCTTTTCCCACTTCTCCTATTTTAATTCTTGTTCTTTTTGAGACTATGTCTTACTGTGAGGGTCAGAATGGTTTTGAACTTCTAGGTTCAGGTGTTTTTCCTGGATCAGCTTCCAAGTGCTGGGACTACAGGTGAGTGCCACCATGCTTGGCTTCTGGTGGTTATTTTTACAAGACCACTTGAATAGGTTCAATGCTATGATATTTTAAAAAGCATACACCTGAGTGATTTTATAAGACTATTTTGTATGTGTGGATTAGATCAGTTTAAATAGGTGAATTTGAGTAAACTAATTTTACTCTCTAGTATGGAGCCCTCATTTTATTAATGAATGAGTTTGACTCAATTGAATAAAGAAAGTGCTACTAAAAGACTTCTGTGGACAGGGTGGAAACAGAAGCACATGGTTTGTGACTACTTCTTGAATCTTTAGCCAGCCCCCACTAGCTGTGTTTTCTAGCCTCCAAAATCTTGTCAATCTTTTTTTTAAATACCCCTTCTTCTTTATATAAATGTTAAACAAAAAGTAAGTAATTTCTATATGAAGTAAAGTAACACACTAATCATTTCTAATCATAATATCTTGATTAGAAAATTATTTTCCAAAAGAGTGTATCAGAACCCAAAGTGTGTTACAAGTCCCAGGAATAAACAGGGATGTTGTTATTTATTTCTAACGTAGATAGTAACTTCAGCTCACCTTCGTACTGGCAGTTCAATATGAAAATGAAAAGCAGTTGACTGATTGCAGAAAGGAAGGGTATATGTTCCAAAAAATATGGGGTTTTCACAAGCTAATAAAACTCTTTTCTTATATTATATATCTACTGTTTCTATTTCTCTGTGCAAACAAATATGCCAGTTTAACCTAAAACTACATTTCATTTTTTGTGTGATAAAGATAACTTCTTTGCTACACATAACTCAAATTTGACCAGTAATATATGAATGTTATCAGGAAAAATAATGTATTTGTGTCATATTATTTTCTAAAAAAGTTCTCCATGTAGAGCAGGAGGGAAACATTCCACTCACATAAATTCTTTGTTTCATTTATACAGAACATTAGCTCTACCATACAATGAACTTTCAACAGTGTTTGTAAAGATAATTTTTAAGGTTAGTTATAATAGAAGACCCAAGAGGAGTAGAAAATAGTCACACTCAGGGCTGAAATCAACCAAATAGAAACAAAGAAAACTGCACAATCAAGAAACAATACTAAAAGGATGGTTCTTTGAGAAAATCAAAACAATTCATAAACCACTCGCCAAAGTAATTAAAGGGACCAGACAAAGTATCCAAATTAAGAAATCAGAAATGAAAAGGGAGACATAAACACAGAAACTGAGGAAATTTTAAAAAGTCATCAGATTCTACTACAAAAGACAATACTCAACAAAACTGGAAATTCTAGATGGAATGGATATTTTTTTCAACAGATACTACATACCAAAGTTAAATCAAGTGCAGGTAAACAATCCCACATCCCCTAAGGAAATAGAAGTCATTCATAACCTCCCTACCAAAAAAAAAATCCAAGGGCCAAATGGCTTTAGTGCAGAATTATTCCAGACCTTCAAAGAAGATCTAATACTAACACTTATCAAACTATTTTGTAAAAGAGAAACAGAAAGAACACTACCTAATTCATTCTATGGAGCCACAATTATTCTGATATCTAAACAGCACAAGGACCTAACAAAAAAAAAGAGAGAGAACTTCAGACCAATTCCACTTACTGATGTTGATATAAAAATATTAAATAACATATTTGCAAACCCAATTCAAGAACACATCAAAACCATCAGTCACCTGATTCAAGTAGGCTATATCCTATGGATGCAAGAATGGTTCAACATATGAACATCAATTAACATAATTAAACAATCTCAAAAAATTCACATGACCATCTCATTAAATTTGACAAAATTCCACACCCATTCATATTAAAAGTCTTGGACAGATCAGGAACTCAGGGCCCATAACTGAACATAACAAATCAACATAAAGCAAATCAACAGCCAACATAAAATTAAATGAAGAGATACTTGAAGCAGTCCACTAAAATCATGGACAAGACAAGGCTGCTCTCTCTTTCAGTATCCTTTCATTATACTACTGGAATTTCTATCTAGAGCTATAAGAAAAGAAAAGGAGATCAAGGGGATACAGATTAGCAAAGAAAAAGTCAACGTATTACTACTTGCAGATGATATGATAGCATATACATTAGCAACCCCATAATTCTACCAGAAAGCTTCTACATGTGACATACAACTTCAGTAAAGTGGATGGATAAAAATGAACCCAAATAAGTCAGTAGCCTTTCTTCATATAAATAGTAAATGTGCAAGAAAATCTTTGGCAAATACACAGTTCATAGTACTCACAAATAATGGAAAATATGTTTGAATAACTCTAACAATACAAGTGAAATATCTGTATAACAAGAACTTCAAGTCTCTGAACACAGAAATCAAAGAAGACCTTAGAAAATGGAGAAATTTCCCATGCTTGTAGATTGGTAGAACTAACATAGTAAAAACGGCCATCCTACCAAAAGCAATCTATGGATTCAATGCAATGTGCATGAAAATTCCAACATAATTCTTGAAAGACATAGAAAGAGCAAATGATCTGGAAAGCAAAAATAAATAAATAAATAAATAAATAAATAAATAAATAAATAACGAAAACAATTCTTAACAATAAAAAAACTTCTGGGGAAATATGGACAGTCCTGAGAGCTCAGGGTTAACCACCACTTCTGCTCATATTCCTGGCCAAGGAGGAACCCTCCTGCGGCCCCCTGGACACAAAGACCTACCAGCAGTCAAGGATAGGATATTTCAGGCATCCGCCTGCACCCAGAGCTGAAAACCAGTCTTCAGGAGCACTGACACACCTGAGAGCAGCGCTAATACCACTTTTGCTCAGAGGACATGTCTGGAGCCCTCAGGACACAGGAACTAGGGAGAATTCTAGAGTTGACCCAGTCCCACCATTCTCTGTACCCAGATACCATGGGGGGAGAGATTTGGAAACTCAAAAGTGTGAGTAATCCTGAGAGCTCAGGGGAGACCACCACTTCTGCTAATATTCCTGGGCCAACAAGATGCCTGGAGGCCTCTGGACAGAGAAAACTAGGAGGAGTCAGAGGTAGGATACTTCAGGTATCTGCCTGCACCCAGAGCGGACAACCAGTCTCCAGGAGTGTTGACACACCTAAGTGCAGAGGTAAGACCAACATTTCTGCTCTGATGGAATTGCTTGGAACCCTCAGGACACAGGACCTAGGAGCAGTCTGGGAGAGAGTCCTTCTAGTTTCTGCTTATTCCTGCAGCTGACCTAGTCACACAGTCTCTGTACCAAGATCCTTTGCAGACAGAGCAGGACTCTCAGAAGTGCAGAAATCCTGAGAGCTGAGGAGACACCACCAATACTTCTCAAATTCCTGGCCCAAGAGGAACCCACATGGAGCCCTCTGGACACAGGACGTGAGGAGTAATCTGGGACAGTATTCTTTCAGTTTCCACCTGCTCCCAGAGCTGAACCTATGACATATCTCTGTACCCAGATCCCGTTGTGAGAAAGCTGGTCTCCAGGAGGGTTGACAGACAGAGAGTGAAGACACTGCCAGAGACACCAACACTAGTAGACACCAGAGACAACCTGATGACTAGAGGTATGCTTAGGAACCTAAGCAACTGAAAGCAAAAATACTTGGCATGTTCAGAGCCCAGTTCTACCAACTACACAAATACTAGATATCCAAACACACTGTAAAAGTAAGATTTGAACTGAAAATCACATATCAGGATGATGATAGAAGACTTTAAGAAGGACATAAATAGCTCCCTTAAAAAAATACAGGACAGCAAAGGTAAACAAGTAGAAGTCCTTAAAAAGAAAACACTTTCGTGTTTTCTGTCCAAAATAATTACTGGATAGCACAAGGAAACAGGTGAAGTAATTGAAAAGAATCATCCAAGATCTAAAAATGGAAATAGAAACAATAACGAAATCGAAAAGGCAGACAACCCTGAAGACAGATAACCTAGGAAAGAGATCAGCAGTCATAGTTGCAAGTATCACCAACATAATAAAAGAAACAGGAGAGAGAATCTCAGGGCCAAAAGATACCATAGAAAGCATTGACACAACTGTCAAAGATAATATAAAACAGCAAAATCTCCCAACTCAAAACGTCCAGGAAATCTAGGACACAATGAGAAGATCAAAGCTAAAGATAATAGGTATAGAAGAGAGCAAACATTCCCAACTTAAATGGTCAGTAAATATCTTCCACAAAGTATAGAAGAAATCTTACCTAAGCTAAAGAAAGAGATGACAATAAAAATAAAAAAGCCTAAAGAACTTCAAATAAACTGGACCAGAAAATCCTCCCATTGCATAATAGTCAAAGCTATAAATGCACAAAACAGACAAAGAAGGGAAAGTAGGGTCAAGTAACATATAAAGGCAGACCTATCAGAATTACAGCAGTATTCTCACCAGAGATTATGAAAACCAGAAGATCATTGGTGGATGTTATACAAACCATAAGAGAACACAAATGCCAGGCCAGGCTACCATATCCAGCAAAAGTCACTATTAACATAGAGGAAGAAACCAATGTGTTTCATGACAAAACCAAATTTACACAACATCTTTCTCCAAACAAAACTCTACAAAGGATAAAGAATGGAAAACTCGAACATAAGGAGGGAAAGTATATCCTAGAAAAAAAAGTAAGTAATCTTCTGGCAACAAACACTAAAGAAAAAAGACACACAAACATAATTGCACCCCAACAACAAAAGTAACAGGAAACAACAATCACTATTCCTTAATATATCTTAACATCAATGAACTCAATTGCCCAATAAAATGATATAGACTAACAAACTTGATATGTAAAGAGGACTCAGGATTTTGCTCTAAAAAGGAAACATACCTCAGTAACAAAGACAGAGACTACCTCAGGGTAAAAATCTGTAAAACAATTTTCCAAGCATATGTTCCTATGAAACAAAATGGAATAACCATTCAAATATCAAATACAATCAACTTTCTATCAAAAGTTATCAAAAAGATAAGGAAGGACATCTTTTATTCCTACAAGAAAAATCCAACAAGATGAACTCTCAATCGTGAATAACTATGCTTCAAATGCAAAAGAACCTAAATTGATAAAAAAAAAAGTACTAAAGTTCAAAGCACACTTTGTACCTCACACAATAATAGTTGTAGACTCCAACAACCCACTCTCATCAATGAACTGATTATGGAAACAAACTAAACAGAGACACAGAGAAACTTTCTTTTATTTTGTTTCTTTTTTTTTTTTTTTTTTTTTTTTGGTCGGAGCTGAGGACCGAACCCAGGGCCTTGCGCTTGCTAGGCAAGCGCTCTACCACTGAGCTAAATCCCCAACCGAGACACAGAGAAACTAACAAAAATTATTAACCAATTGTAGTTAACTAATAACTGTAGATAATTTCACCTTAAAAAATCACACCTTCTTATCATCACCTCACATTACCTTCTCCAAAATTGACCATATAATCCATCACAAAACAGGCCTCAAGAGATACATGAAAATTGAAATAATCCCATGCATCCTATCAGATCACCATTTACTAATGCTGGTCTTCAGTACCAACAAATGTCAGAAAGCCCGCATACACACAGAAATTAAACAATGCTCTACCCAATGATAACTTGGTCAAGGACGAAATTAAAACAGAAATAAAGGACTTTTTAGAATTTCATGAAAATGAAGGCACAGCATAGGCAAACTTATGGGACACAGTGAAAGCAGAGCTAAGCAGAAAACTCAAAGCTCTGAGTGCTTCCAAAAAGAAACTGGAGAGAGCATACACTAGCAGCTTGACAGCACTCCTAAAAGCTGAAGAACCCAAAGAATCAAATACACCCAAGAGGAGTATAAGGTAGGAATTAACCAAGCTCAGGGTTGAAATCTACTAAGTAAAAACAAAAAGAACTATTCAAAGAATCAATAATAATCAGGAGCTTGTTCTTTGAGACAAACAACAAGATAGATAAACCCTTAGCCAGAGTAAACAGAGGACACAGAAAGATAGAGTATTCATTGTAACAAAATCAGAAATGATTTTGACATACCAAGGGAGACATACCAAGAGAATCATCAAAAATTCAAAAATCATCAGATACTCCAACAACAACTTATATTCAACAAAAGTGGAAAAAAATCTGGATGAAAGTGACAATTTTCTAGAGAGATACAAGGTATGAAAATTAAATTAGGATCCGATAAACAATCTGAACAGTCCCATAACTCCTAAAGTAATACAAGCAGTCATTGAAATCTACAAACAAAAAAAGCCCAGAACCAGATGGGTTTAGTGGAGAATTCTATAAGACCTTCATTGAAAACCTAATACCAATACTGCCCAAACTATTCCACAGAAGAAGAAACAGAAGGCACACTATCCAATTACTTATATGAAGCCATAATTATGCTTATACCTTAACCACACAAAGACCCAACAAAAAAAGAGAATTTCAGGACAATTCCCCTTATGAATATCAATGCAAAAATATTCATTGTAATTCTCACAAACCGAATGCAAGAACACATCAAAACGATCATCCATCATGATCAAGTAGGCTTCATTCCAGGGATGCAGAGGTGGTTCAATATATTGAAATACATCAATGTAATCCACTATACAAATAATTTCAAAGATAAAAACAACATGATCATCTCATTAGATGGTGACAAAGCATTTGAAATAGTTCAATATCCCTTCATGTTAAAAGTCCTGGAAAGATCAGGAATTCAAGGTCCATACCTAAAAATAGCAAAAGCAATATACAACAAACCAGAAGGCAACATCTAAATAAATGGAGAGAATCTGGAAGCAATCCACTAAAATCAGGAACTAGACAAGGCTGCCCACTCTCTATTTATTTGTTCAATACAGTACTTGAAGTCATATCCACAAAAATCAGAGAACAAAAGGAGATCAAAGCCATATATATTGGAAACGAAGAAATCAAAATATCACTATTTGCAGATGATATCATAGTATAGTTAAATGACCTGAAAAATTCCACCAGAGAACAACTAAACCCAAAAAACAACTTCACGAATGTGGCTGGATATAAAATTAACTCAAACAAATCTGTAGCCTTCCTGTACTATAAGGATAAACAGGCTGAGACAAAAATTATGGAAATAACACCATTCACAATAGTCACAAATAAAATAAAATACCTTGGTGTGACCCTAACCAAACAAGTGAAAAATCTGTATGACAAGAACTTCAAGTCTCTGAAGAAAGACATTGAAGATTTCAGAAGATGGAAAGATCTCCTTTGCCCATGTATTGGCTGTATTTATATTGCAAAAAAAAAAAAAAAAAAAAAAAAAAAAAAAAAAAAAAAAAAAAAAACAGCCATCTTCCTAAAAGAAATCTATAGATTCAGTGCAATCCCAATCGATATACCAACTCAATTCTTAAAAGAGTTAGAAAGAACAATTTGTAAATTCATTTGAAATAACAGAAAACCCAGAGTATTGGAAGCTATCCTCAAGAATAAAAGAACTTCTGGGGAATCACCATCCCTGACCTCAAGCTGTAACACAGAGTAATAATAATAGAAACTGTGTGGTATTGGTACAGAGACAGGCAGATAGATCAATGGACTAGAGTCGAAGACCCAGAATTGAACCCACCCACCTATCAATGGTCACTTCACCTTTGATAAGGGAGCTAAAACCCTCCATTGGAAATCATTTTCAGCAAATGGTGCTCATTCAACTGGAGATCAGTATGTAGAAGAATGCACATAAATCCATTCTCATACCCTATTCAAAGTTCAATTCCAAGTGGAACAAGGACCTCCACATAAAACAAGATGCACTCAATGTAATAGAAGGAAAAGTGGGGAAGAACTTTGAACACATGTACACTTGGGAATATTTCCCAAACAGAACACCAATGGCTTATGCTCTATGATCTAGAATTGACAAATGGCCATCATAAAATTGCAAAGCTGCTGTCAGGAAAAGATCGCTGTCATTAGCACCAAACGGCAGCGTACATACTTGGAAAAGATCTGTATCAATCCAACATCCAATAGAGGACTAATATCAAATATAAACAAAAAACTCAAGAAGGTAGACGCCAGAGAATCAAATAACTGTATTAAAATGGGTTATATAGCTAAACAAAGAATTCCTAGCTGAGGAATATCAACTGGCTGAAAAGTACCTAAAAAAATGTTCAATATCCCTAGTCATCAGGGAAATGCAAATCAAAAGAACTCTGAGATTCCAGCCCCACTTCTGTGCATATACCCAAAAGATACTCCAACTCCAACATACTCCAGCAAGGGCACATGCTCCAATATCTTCATAGCATCCTTATTTATAATAGTCAGATGCTGGAAAGAACCTAGATATCCTTCAACAGAGGAATACATATAGAAAATGTGGTATTTACTGTTTTACACAATAAAGTACTACTAAGTAATTAAAAACAATGACTTCATGAAGTTCATATGCAAATGAATGGAAGTAAAAAATATCATTCTTCTTGAGTTAACCCAATCACAAAATACATACATGGTAGATACTCATTGATACATGGACATTAGCCCAAAAGCTCGAATTACCCAAGATATAATCCACAGCCTACATGAAGCTCAAGAAGATGGATGACCAAAGCGTGAATGGTTCAGTCCTTCTTAGAAGGACAAACAAAAGCATTCATAAGAGGAGATATGGAGACAAAATTTGGATCAGAGACTGACAGAATGTGCCACGGACCACTTAAACAGAGGACAATATGGGAGAAGCAGGGCTCTGGTACTCAGGAAGGCAAAGGTATGATGCAATGACAGACAGACACAACACACTCAGGGTGGTTTGAATCTGCTGCAATTTTACTGAACTCGGCTTTGTGGTTAGATACAATGCTTAAACAGGAGCTAATTTTTTGCCTCTTGCCAGGCTCACTCAAACAATAATCAAGAAAAAGTTTAACAGTTTATATGAAGTTTAGATCAGAAAGCAAGACAGAAAATAAATTTTCCCAAGAATCAGATTGGTGCCAGATGGTGGTCATAAACCTCATTAACCTCAATATCTTAATGTCATCTTTCAGATAACAACAGGACAGCCACCTGTAAGGAATCTTAAGGCTTTTACTCTCTCTTAGCCAAAATTTATGTAATTGTCTTTTTAAAGAAAGGATAATTCCTTTAGATAAGAGGCAAGCATGGGGACGTGAAAGCTTTAAAAGTTAAAGAATAATATAGTATTCTCTTTCCATCAATATTAACCCATAATCATATGTCCTTGTGTAGGGCTCTACAGTAGTCCTGTACCTACTCATGCTGTTTTTACCTAAAGGAGGGGTCCACCACCTTCCTCTAATTAAATAATATTTTCTTCCATGTAACTACTTGATAGGAATTCCTAAATGTATGGATTTTCTAGAATTGATGGAATTTTCCCTCTAATAGCTAGTGCCTTTATTCTTTCACTATCTAGGAGGTCTGGATTTTCCGCAGTTAATTCTTTCTGCTGTACATTATTGATCACATCTCTCAGAGTTTCATTCTGATTCTACTTAATTTTTGCTAGTGCTTTCAAAAAAGGCATGATCCATGAAGACCAAATCAGGTCACGATGTTTCTGTTAGAAAAAGAAACAAAAGAGCCAGTATGTAATGCCCCATCGTATCTATTCAAATCAGCTAGGCGGAAAGTCAAGGGGGAAGTGGCCAAGGAGGAGACCAAGTTCCGAGGAACACATATCCCTAGCCTGCTGACCACGATTGTCTCATGTCAGACAGGCTCCACTGGAGCTGGCACAGCAAGAATGGTCATACAGAGCCTGTGCCGCCTGGGGATCCAGCCCACATACCTACAGAAACCAAACCTAGACAATATTGCCAATTCCAGAAGTACATGTGGACAGGAGCCTGATATAACTGTATCTTGAGAGGCTCTGCCAGAGCATGAAATATACAGATGGGGATGCACACAGCTAACCATTGAACTGAGAATGTGGTCTCTGTTGGAGGAATTTAAGAAACAACTGAATGAGCTGAAGGGGTTTGCAACCGCACAAGAACAACTATACCAAACAACCAGAGTTCTCGGTGACTAAACCACATCCAAAGAGTACACATGGACAGACTCATGGTTCCAGATGCATATATAGCAGAGGATGACCTTATTAGGCACTGATTAGAGGAGAAGCCCTTTGTCCTACCAAGGTTGGGTCCCCAGTGTAGGGGAATGTCTGAATGGGTGGTTGGTTGGATGGGGCAAAACTCTCATTGAAGGAAGGGGATTGGATAAGTGGGGTTATGAATGGGAACCTGGGAAAGGGAATAGCATTTGAAATGTAAATTAAAAAATCAAATAAAAATTAATGACAAGCCTATAAAATAAAATTAAAATTAATAAGAAACTTCTGGGGGAGTCAGCATTCCTGACCTCAAGCTATACTACAATAATGAACAATAGTGATAATGACTGCATGGTATTTGTACTGAGACAGACAGATTGATCAATTGAAGAAAATTGAGGATGAAGAAATAAAACTACAAAATCACAGACCCTTGATCTATGACAAAGAATCCAAAAATATACAATGGACAAAAAGTACTTTCAATAAATCATGCTTCTCTAACTGTCAATGAATGTGTAGAAAAATGAAAGAAAATCCATATTAGTCACCTTGTACAAAGCTCAAATCCAAGTAGATTGACTAGAATCAAAACCAGATATACTGAATCTAATAGAAAAAAAGTGGGAAATAGCCTTAAAATCATTGGCATTGGGCATACGGGGAAGAATTTCCTGATTATGGCCTAATGGTTCTGGGTCTAAGACCAGGAATAGATAAATGGAACCTCATAAAACAGAAAGCTTCTTTAAGGCAAAGGCCCTAGTAAATAAGACAAAACATCAACCTACAGAATAGGAAAAAATCCTCACTAAACCCATATCCAATAGAGGGCAAACAGCCAAAATGTTCTAAGAACTCCAGAAGGTAACCTCCAAAACCAAACAACCTAATCAAAATTGGGGTATATAACTAAAAAGAGAATTCACAACAGAGGAAACTTGAATGGCTGGGAAGGACTTAAATAAATGTCCAATGTCCTGAGTGATCAGGAAAAATCAAAACGACCCTGAGATTCCAACTTATACCAATCAGAATGGCTAAGATCAATGTCTCAGGTGACAGCACATGTTGGTGAGGATATGTAGAAAGAGGAACAGTCCTCCCTTCTTGGTGGAATTTCAAACTAGTATAATAACTCTGGAAATCAATCTGGAGGTTCCTCAGACAATTGGAAATAGATCTACCTGAAGATCCAACTGTACCACTCTTTGCCATATACCCAAAAGAAGCCACACCATACCACAGGGGCAAATGTTCCACTGTGTAGTTAGTGGCTTTATTTATGATTGCCAGAATCTGGAAGCAACCCAGATGTCCTACGACATAAGAATGTATAGAGAAGATGTGATTCATTTACACAATGGAATACTACTCAGCTATTAATAACAAAGACATCCCGAGTTTTGCTGGCAAATGAGTGGAACTACAAAATATCATCCTGAGTGAGGTAACTCAGCACCAAAAAGACATGCATGGTATGTACTCACTAATAAGTGGATATTAGCCAAAAATTTACAAAATACTCAGGATATAATCCTCACAACTCAGAAAGGTTCACAAGCCAAAGGGCTCAAGTGAGGACCCCTCAATCCCAATTGGGAAAGAGATGAAAGCAATCATGGATGTCAGAGGAAGTGAGGGACCAGGGCGGGAGAGGATACAAGGAGGGGAAATGGAGAACATGTTCAGATTTTGGGGGCAGGGGAAATAGGAATGAATCCCCATGAGGGTCAGCAGAACGAATGGAAACAAGCAACCTCGGGTGGTAGGAGTTTGGGAGGCTCCTATAGAATTTACCAGGGAACTGGGAGGTCAGAGTCTCTCAGAACCTAGGATGATGTACCTTAGATGAAATTCCCTACAGTGGGTAGAGGGAACTTGTAGACTCTACTTCTAGGAGAAAGACAGGGAATTAAATAGAAGGATGGGGTTGCTACCCCACAGTTAAAAATTCAGACCATAATTCTTCCTGTGTAAAAGGGATGAAGAGACAAAAATGAAAAAGAGCCTGACAGAAAGGACCAAATTGGTCCTGGGTGAAGGGGAGGCTCCAAGAACGGACACAATTAGTGACGGCATGATGTACTTTCCCACAGGAGCCTCGTATAGCTGCTCTCTGGGTAGCCCAACAAGCAACTGAAAGTGTCAGATGTAGATACTTACAGCCAATGGACAGAAGCTTGGGACCTCTGTGGTTGAATTAGGGAAAGCTGGAAGAAGCTGAGGATAAGTGAACCCTATCAGAAAACCAGCAGTCTCAACTAACCTGGACCCCTGAGATCTCTTAGACATAGAACCACCAATCAGAGAGTTTATATCAGCTAATATGAGGCCCCAGACAGCAGAATACCTTCTGGATTTGCCCCATGATAGAAGATGCCCCTAAGCCTTGAGAGACTTGAGGTCCTAAGCAGTGGGGAGGTCTGATGGGGTGCAGGTGGTGGTTGGGTGGGGACATCTATTGAAGACAGGTAGGAGGTATGGAATGAGGAATGGTCAGTGGGCATAGCGGCAGAGGGATAATGACTGGAAGGTAAAATAAATATTAAAATTAATATAAATGAAGATATTGTTGAATGCTCATGATTAGAACTGGATTTTTAAACACCTGTATTGAAAACACAGTAAATAAAGTGAAAAGAACCACAGATGTTATTGGAAAAGAATTCTAAGAAACATATATATCCACAGCACCTTTACACAATAACGCATGCACTTTTTATTGCCTACTTCCTGAAATGGAGGAATCATTGCTTGCTTAAGTTGGTGTGCCTATTTTTGAGCCGTTATGCTATTATCCTAGATTTACCTAACCCAAAGATGGAAGATAAATAATATATAATATTTTTAGCAATTATACATTCAAATGTTTGTTATCATGTCATTGGTATGGGACCCAATGTCTTCAGGAATTGCTTTTTTTAAAAACCTATATCTTAAAATGTATACTAATAAACCACGAATTCTTTATAAATATGGTCTGGCTCTCTGGGTGTAAAAGAGATCTACAACCTGCCTTAGTCAAAATATTATCATTTTAGTCACTGTGCTGACAGTATCATATGAAGATAGTTGTCTATTTAAAATAGAGTAAAATATGTGCTAAAATTACAATGTAATAATAACCTACGGGAGATTTAGTATACCTTTGGCACTAATTTTGGTTCTGAATTTTACATCAAATTGAGTATATACAGACCAAATTTTTAAAATCTGTACATATATAATTTTTGTGTATTAAGATTGATAATGTTACTATTCGAAATTTTATTTATACACATACTCAAAGAACAGAAATGTATGGGAAAGTAATTGTTAAATAATGGGATTGAAAACTGGTGCAAGCACTCTTGAAATCAGTCTGTATGTTCCTCTGGAAATTGGACATTCCACTACCTGAGGATTCAGCTATACCTCTCCTGGGCATGTAACCAAAAGATGCTCCAACATACAGCAAATACAAATGCTCCACTATGTTCATAGCAGCCTTATTTGTAATTGCCAGAAGCTGGAAAGAACCCTTCAACAGGGGAATGGAATAAAAAAATATGGTAAATCTACACAATGGATCAGCTATCAAAAACAATGACTTCATGAAATTCATAGGCAAATGGAATGAAGTAGAAAATATCATACTCTGTGAGGATACCCAATCAACGAAAAGCACACTTGGTATGCACTCATTGGGATATTAGCCCAAAACCTCCAATTACCCAAAATGCAGTCCACTGACCACAGGAAGCTCAAGAAGAAGGATGACCAAAATGTTGATGCTCCCACTCCTTCTTAAGAGGGGAAAAATATCCACAGAAGGGGATATGGAAGCAAAGTTTAGAGCAGTGACTGAAGGAATGGCCATTCGGAGCCTACCCCCTTATGTGGCCCATACAGCCACCAAATCTACGTAAGATTGATGAAGCTAAAAAATGCATGCTGTAAGGGACCATATATAGGTCTCTCCTGAGAGACACATCCAGAGCATGTGCAATACAGAGGTCAACGCTAGCATAAATCCACTGAACTGAGAATAGGACCTCCTTGTGGGGAATTAGAGGAAGGATTAAAAGAAGTGAAGGAGCTTGCAACATCGTAAGTACAACAATGCCAAGCAACCAGAGCATCTGTCTACTGTATTTGTTGAAGCCTGTTTTGTGTCTGATAACATGGTCAATATTGTTGAAGGTACCATGAGATGCTGAGAAGAAGATATATCCTTTTGTTTAAGTATGGATTGTTCTATAAATATCTGTTAAATCCATTTGGTACATAACTTCCATTAGGATCTTCATGTCTCTGTTTAATTTCTGCTTCCATGATCTGTCGATTGGTCAGAGTTGGGTGTTGAAATCTCCTACTATTGTTGTTTGAGTTGCAATGTATGCTTTGAGTTTTAGTAAGGTTTCTTTTATGAATGCAGGTGCCCTTGCATTTGGAGCATAGATATTTAGGATTGAGAGTTCTTCCTGGTGGATTTTTCTTTTCATGATTATGAAGTTTTCTTCCTTATTTTTAATGAATTTTGGTTAGAAGTCTATTTTATTCGATATTAGAATGGTGACTCAAGCTTGTTTCTTCAGACCATTTGCTTGAAAATTTGATTTCCAGTCATTTACTCCGAGACAGTTACTGTCTTTGTCTCTGAGGTGTGTTTCCTTAATGCAGCAAAATGCTGGGTCCCCTTTACATAGCCAGTCTGTTAATCTATGTCTTTTTATTGAGGAATTGTGTCCATTGATGTTGAGAGAAAGTAAGGAATAGTGATTGTAGCTTCATGTTATTTTAGTGGTTAAAGGTGGAATTATATTTGTGTCTCTCTTTTTGTTTCATTGCAAAAAGATTATACTATTGCTTTCTTTAGTTTCTCTCCTTGTGTTGGAATTTTCCATCCATTATACTTGGTATGACTGGATTTTAAGAAAGATATTGTGTAAATTTGGTTTTGTGATGGCATATCTTGGTTTCTCAATCTAAGTTAATTGAGAGTTTTCCTGGATACAGTAGCTTGGGCTGGCAATTTGTATTCTCTTAGGGTCTGTATGACATCTCTCCAGGACCTTCTGGCTTTCATAGTCTCTGTGAAAAGTCTGGTGTAATTCTTATAGGTCTGCCTTTATATGTCACTTGACCTTTTCTCCTTACTGCTTTTAATATTCTTTATTCATTTTGTAGAAATAACTATTATGTGAAGGGATGAATTTCTCTTCCTTTCCAATCTATTTGAAGTTCTGTAGGCTTCTTGTATGTTTATGGGCATCTCTTTCTTTAGGTTAGGGAAGTTTTCTTCTATTATTTTGTTGAATATAAATATATTTATCTCGTGTTTGCTTGTCTTTCCTTTTTCTGAGAGTCACTTGACCCTCCTGTAGGCCTCTGTGTCAGCACAGCCCTTTAAGTTGGGAGTCTTCACTTTCTTCTATACCTGTTATCCTTAGGTTTGATCTTCTAATTGTGTCCTGGATATCCTGGATATTTTGGGCTATTAGTTTTTTGAATTTTACATTATTTTTGACAGTTGTGTCAGTGTTTTCTATGGTATCTTCTGCCCCTGACATTCTCTCTCCTATCTCTTGTATTCTGTTTGTGATGCTTGTGTCTATGACTCCTTGTCTTTTCCTTAGCTTTTCTATATCCAGGGTTGTCTCCCCTTGTGCTTTCTTGGTTGTTCTTATTTCCATTTTTATATCCTGAAGTTTTGTTCACTTCCTTCACCTGTTTGGTTGTGTTTTCCTGTAGTTCTTTCAGAGATTTTTGTGTTTCCTCTTTAAGGGCTTCTACTTATTTACTTGTGTTTTCCTGTATTTCTTTAAGGGGATTCTTTATGTCTTTCTTAAAGTTCTCCATTATTATCATAAAATGTGAATTTTAGATCTAGATTTGTTTTTCTGGTGTGTTTGAATATCCTGTAGTTTCTTTGGTGGGAGAACTGGGCTCTGATGATGCCAAGTAGTCCTGGTTTCTGTTGTTTAGGTTCCTGCACTTGCCTGTAGCCATTGGCTTGCCTCTCCTGTTTGCTTGTCTTTCCTTTCTCTGAGAGTTATTTGACCCTCCTGTAGGCCTCTGTGTCAGCACTCCTGTAGAATTGTTTTCCTGTTTTCTTTCAGCATTTTCTGAGAACAGGTGCTCTGATTTCAGTTTTGTAGGTGTACCTGCTGACTGTCTTCCAACTCTGGGTGTGGGAAATAACCAAAAAGTTCCTGCATCTGATTACTCCTAGGTCCTTGCACCCAGAGGGCACAGTTGGCCCTAGGCGATTCCCTCTTGTGTCTGGAATGTGGGCAGATGGTAGTGTCCTCTGACTTCTCAAGAGTGTCCACACTCTGAGGGTCCATCTCTCTCCCCCAGGGGATTTGTGTTCAGGCAGCTGTTTAGCTGGTTTAGTTCTGTCCTGAGCACAGACCAGAACCACAGGTACTGTTAGCTTTCTCTTCATTTATTCCTGTATCCAGAGGCACTGTACAGTTTCCCCTTGGACCAGGGATGTAGGCAAAGGTGTGCAGAAGTGGCAGTCTGTCCTGCGGTCTCAGGATGTCTGCACTTCTGGGTGCTCTGCTCTTTTTATGGAGCATTTTCCAGTCACACTTGCTTGACTAATGTCTCTGTCCCACAAATATGTGTCTTCCTCCAGGCCCCAGTGCAAACAGGACTGATAGCAAATTAAAAATTCTAAACAGTGATATGTACCATAACTTCTGCCTTTATAGGTTGAATTATTTTATAAAATTGCTTCAGTCTTAGGAAGAGGTTTAGTACAATTATCATGCTTTGAGTCTCAAATATGTCAAAATCTTTTTGTGTTGAAACGTTTTAAACTGATACAACAATTGAGTTTTAGAATGTAAGGTTTAAGAGAATAGACGGTAAAAATGATGTTTTTTGAATGCAAGATGTAACCCACATCCATTCTTCTCACTAAGCATTTTCTGCCAGTATGAGATAAGCAACATTTTTTCTATCACACATCATCATTATCACAGGACCAAGGGCATTTCCTCCCATTGATGCTGCGTTCTATTCCACAGATTACCTAATTAATATGATTTTCAATGACATAGAAAGATATTACATTGGATGAATCATACACAGGGAAGATATTTGTTGGATTGTCATAAAGAGCTAGAGGCTGTTTTGTGAACATATGTGGCACTGGAGAATAAAAGTAGGGAGAGAGTTACACAGGCATATCTTAAATTCCTTTAGGGAAAATAATTAAGAAAAAAGATGAAATGTATAATATTTTAAAATATATGTGAAATAGGTCCTGTTGTCCATAGATAAGGAGGCTCTGTTGGTGACTTCAATATTAAAAACAGGGTAGAGTGGGTGAGTATTATGAAGAAGAGGAAATTTGATAAAAAGTTACATTGATAAAATGATTAAAACTATGTGAGAGTGAATCATGTAGCCCAGCATTCCGCAAGGACTTCACTGAAGGCCTCAGCATATGTGAAGGAAATAACCTTTGCCAAAGAGCTTCTTCCCATTTTCCTGGACAGAGTTTTTCAGTCCAGGAGAATGGGAGCCACTTCAGGCTTGGAACAGAGAAACACCATAGCCTGATCTGGGCTTCAAACTGATTATTTTCTATCTGATGATTGAACAAAGATTCTTCCAGGCTTGATATAAGGAGTGCAGTGGTGGATATTCCAAGACCTCCGGTTCTTGGTGCTAGTAACTACCACACGCTCAGATAGAGAGCCCCATAACCTTTGGTAGAACAGATAAAGCATATTTGATTCTTATTTTTATGAAATATGCTCTACTTTCCTCTGAGGTGAAACACTTTTCTCCTGAATCATGGGGTATTCCAGGGCCTTGCGTGTTCTTGTCAATGTTCTTCGCATAAGATTGGACAGTGACCCTGAAACCCCTGTACTAGTATTCTGAGATTTCTGTGCATTCAGAACAGAGGACCTAAAGAATTGTCTGACCTTCAACAACCCAACCAGTATCAAGTCAGAAGCAATTCACTAATTTAGATAGTACAAGGGAACTGCAGCCTGGGCTTTGGGATGGAAGAATGAAGGTGAAGGGGCATTGTACCAAGCACAGTTGTTGTAAAGATTCCAGTTAGTCCCCTTATAACAGGTAAACAGTAATAACTGGATAGTTCCACTACCTATGATCACGCACATCCATGCAAACAAAATCATTTGAGGTTCTCAAATCCCCTTTGTAAATGAAATTGCACAGATATCTAAATACTTAGTTTATCTTTCAGTACCTTCATCCCAGATAGGAAATGTTATAGGCCTTCTTCCCTTGATGAGTTCCTTAATTTCAATAACTGGGTTCCTGAA
This sequence comes from Rattus norvegicus, assembly GCF_036323735.1. Classification (NCBI taxonomy): domain Eukaryota; kingdom Metazoa; phylum Chordata; class Mammalia; order Rodentia; family Muridae; genus Rattus; species Rattus norvegicus. Next base: position 87,702,060 of record NC_086020.1, read on the forward strand.
AGTGCTGCTGGTCAGTGCTTTATAAAGTTCTTTGTGTCAGATGAGGTGAGTCCTGGGCACATGTCATTGATATTCAGAATTTCCCATATTTACCACTGTAACCTTATAGAATTAAATTTACCATCTCATTTAAAAATGCTAAAACCATTATTGTATTTTTGGTTATTCATTATGATAGTGAATCTATGCTAATACAAATATTGCAGAGGCATCGATATCAATCATGCATTATTTCTAGATCTACTGGAAAAACAAGCTATAATACTGTCTTTCTACTCTGTGCTCCACATTATAAGTTACAGTGCTAAATAAAATTTTAAGTTGCAACTTTGTTTTTCATTATTATAAGTTGATAAAATTTTAAAATTTGCTTCCTTCTACAGTTTGTTGTTTTATGTTATCTTAGTCCAGAAGCTAATAAGGCTTTTTATGTCTATGCTATTTTGACACAAATATTTTAGGCTGTAAATTTGGTATATTGTTTTGGTATTTCCAGTTGGAAAAAATTATAGAACTTTGACAATATTAGATTTTTTGGAAATACTTATGCCAAAATAAAAATTGCTGCATAGGCTTACACAATATGTTAGTTTCTCATCAGTTAGCATCCTAATACTATGCCCATGTTTACTAGAACTGGCATTAGTTCATTAGATAAAGTTTTAGCATCTCGAAATTCCTCTTGCTTTTGGCTTTAGTTATGTAGGGAAGCTGAGTTTCACCATCAGATACAACAATTTCGGGCATAATAGTGACTTACAGGCTGAGGTTATCCCTCATACTTCTCATTAGCTACTGATGTAGAGCCTGATCTAAGATTTTGGATGCCACCAATGTGAAAGATTAGAGCCAGAATTATCCAAAAACAAAGTGGAAACTCTGGACTCAGCATACTTTATCAAAATTTAGAAACCATTATACAGCCAAAAGTTATATTGTCTTTCACTACTATGCTCTATGATTCTTTTATTTTGGACCAAGAAGCTCATCAGCATTCCCTGCAAAGCAGGTATCATCATAATAAGCTGAGAGTAATTCCTTAGTGTTGTATGTAGAATCCATATTTTTATTTAAATTCTGGATGCATTTCCTCTATTAGATGAGCACACAATTTCACTACTTACTGAATGCCGTCATTTCTGAATGTGCTGTGTTTATATTACCTTGCAGGATCTTGAAAGAGATGAGTTATGCTCGTTTCTCCTTTCATCCTTTGATTAGTAGTCTGCTGTTTTGCAGTTGTATTATATGTGCTAGAGTGATTCTCTCTGAGTTTATATCAAATGAATTAGTTTACAATGTTAGATTTATATTTCTTTTTTATCAAAATAGAAAGATTTGAGACAATATTTTATAAATAATATGCCCACAATACAAATTATTTTTCCCTATTTTTGACTATTGTTCCTACACTTCTAAGTAATGTTATTGTTCTCATTTCTATATTTGTATTTTTTCATAAAAGATCAAACCCTTCTCTATACTTTGTAAATTGAATATTTAACTTACCACAAATCTTGACTTTCCAACGCTGTTTTGTTCCTGCTTACAGGTTCTCCCTGTTTTGCTTTCTTATTTTGCTATTCAGACACCACTTTCTTTACTGCTTTTCCATACTTTCCCTTTGCTCTTTTCATATTTTACTGAAGATTGTATAATTTTGGTCAAGTAGTACACACAGTGAATGCAGTATAGTACAGTCTTTCCTGATCATCAAAGTCCCGGCAAGAAGGGGTAAGGACTGTCAGAGTTATGGGAGTCAAAGTTACTGAGAAAATGGTGCAATGATGGGAAGACAAAGACAGGAGAATACCCTCAGGAAACCACAAGAATAGAGTCTGAGCTTCCTGGACACTGGGGATATGTGACCCCATGTTCATTGCCTTGACTCAATGAATTTGAACTTCTGAACCACACAGGATAAATAATAAATACTTGTTGTGTAATGCCACTACTCCCATTTCTCTCAAATTTACTCTGATTACCCACCCTGGGAGATTCAGGTGTCACCCCTTGAGCCCTTGTTTCTACTTAGTCTATCTGTGTCTTTGGATTGTAGCATGATTATAAATTATTTTACAGCTAATATCCACATATAAGAGAGTACATATTATGTTTGTCTTTCTACATCTGGGTTACCAAAATAAGATTTTTTTTTTATAATTTTGATAAAGTTGATTGTATGCTCATTTTCTACTTTTTGAGAGTTGAATTTGCTCAATATGCCACATTGCCTTTGGGTATTGCATACACAAAGGAGTCTGCTCATAATCAAATAACTTCAGATCAAATATATGGCTCTTTTTTACAAAAGTATTTTACTTTTTAATTATTCACTTTACATCCACCTCACTGCTCCCTCCTCTCCACCCCTCCCACAATATTTAACTTATCCCCATTCTATTCATCTCTCTCAGCAGGTGTGTTCCCCCTGGGTATGCCCTCTACCCTGATAATTCAGTCTCTGGGAGGCTAGATGCTGCCTCTTCCACTGATGTCAGACAAGGTACTCCATGTAGTAGAACTTATTATATGAACAGGCAACAGCTTTTGGAATAGCTCCCACTCCAGTGTTCAGGACTTACATAAAGACCAAACTGCACATCTGCTTGCTACATATGTGAAAGAAGACCTAGGTCCAGACAATGTCTGTACGTTATTTGGTGAATCAGAATCTGAAAGCACCAAGGGTTCAAGTTAGTTGACTCTGTTGGTCTTCCTGTGGAGTTTCTATTTCCTCTTTGGCACACAATTCTTCCTGTTCTTCCATAAGAGTCCCCAGCCTCCATCTAATGTTTGGCTCTATCTATCTGAGTCAAATGCATGATGGGGTCGTTTAGAGGACATTGCCTGTCTACAAGCATAACGGAGTATCATTAAAAGTGTTATTAAATGGTGCTTGCCAATGTGATGTTTCTTAAGTCATCATGAATTTGGGAAATATTGTTGAATGCATTGGAGACAATTTTCTGAATGGGATACCTGCAAAATTCACGATGTCTTTATTTTTCATAGCTGTACACTATTCCGTTGTGTGGATCCATCATATTTTCTTTATTCATTTTTTATTTTAGTTTCATCTAACTTGTTTCCAGTTTCTGGCTTTAATGAATGCAGCTACTATGAACATAGCAAGTATCTTTGTGGGATGGTGGAGCATCTTTTGGGAATATGTGCAGGACCAGTATAGCTGGGTTTTGAGGTAGAAATATTTCCAGTTTTCTGAGAAGCCACCAAATTTATTTCAATAATGGTTGTACAAATCTTCTCTCCTACTAGCAGTGTTCCTCTTGTTAGACATCCTCAACAGTTTGTGCTATCTCCCGAGGTACTTTTTTTAAGGTTTTGTTCTGTATTTCCCTGACGCCTAAGAACTTTGAAAATTTTGTTAAGAACTTCTGATCAATTCGAGATTTCTCTGTTGAGAACTAACTGTTTAGTTCTTCACACAATTTTTTAAGTTGGGTTATTTGGGTGGTTGTTGTCCACCTTCTTGAGTTCTTTGTAAATTTTGGATATTAGCCCTGTGTCAGATGAAGGATTAGTTAATATCCTTTCCCAATCTGTAGGCTGATGTTTCGTCTTATTGACAGTGTTTTCTGCCTTACAGAACTTGGAAGTTTCATGAGGACCCAATTATTAATTGTTGGTATTAGAGCTGAGTCATTAGTCTTCCATTCAGAAAATTGTCTCCTATACCAATGCATTCATGGGTTTTTCCCAATTTCTCATCTATGCATTTAAGGTATCTGGTTTTAATTTGATGTCCTTCACCCACTTCAGTTTTGTGCAGGGTGATAAAAATAGATTTCCATTTGTCTCAATGCAGACACCCAGATAGTCTAGCACCATTGGTTTAAGATGCTTTAGTTTTCCATTGATTTTAGCTTCTGTATATAAAATCAAATGTCTGTGTCCAGTTCTTGCCTGATACTGTAGCTGACCCTGAGCCATAACCCTCTGTACCCAGATCCCACTGGGAGAATCTAGTTTCTCAGAAGTGCTGACACACCCAAGAACACAAATGAGACCAGCATTTCTGCTCATATTCTTGACCCAAGAGGAATGTATCTGGAGCACACAGGAAACAGGATTCAAGGAGAAATCTGAGGCAGGATGCTTCCAGTTTCTGCCAGCACCCTGAGCTGATCCTGTACTACAGTCCTCTGTACCTAGATCTCACGGTGAGAGAGCTGGTCTCCCAGTTGTATGGCAAACATGTCTATAGGAGGGAAAAGCCAATGTGAGAGACAGCAAGAACAGTTAACACCAGAGATAAGTAGATGGCAAGAGGCAAGGCAAAGTAACTAAGTCACAAAAACCAAAGACACATGGCATCATCCGAACCCTGTTCCCCCACCACAACAAGCCCTGGATACTTCTACACACCAGACAAACAAGATTTTGATTTAAAATAACAGTTCATAATGAAGTTAAAGGACATTAAGAAAGACATAAATAACTACTTTAAAGAAATACAGGACAAAACAGGTAAACCGGTAGAAACCCTTAAAGAGAAAACACAAAAATCAATCAAAATGGTGAAGGAATTGAACAAAAACACCCAGGATCTAAAAATGAAAATAGAAACAGTAAAGAATCATAAAGGGAGACACTGAAGATAGAAAATGTATAAAAGAGATCAGGTGTCATAAACACAAGCATTACCAACAGAACACAAGAGATGGAAGACAGACTTTTAAGGGCAGAAGATACCATAGAAAACATTGACACAGCTGTCAAAGAAAATGAAAAAATGCAAAAAGCTCCTAACCGAAAGCATATAGGAAATCCAGGACACAATGAGAAGATGAAACCTAAGGGTGATAGGCATAAAAGAAAGTGAAGATACTTAACTGTGATGGTTTGCATATACTTGGCCCAGGGAGTGTCAGTATTAGAAACTCTGGCCTTGTTGGAGGAAGTGTATCACTGTAGGGGTAGGCTTTGAGACCATCCTCCTGGCCCCTCCTAGGATGCTGCGTCTGTTCCTGGCTTCCTTTTGGTGAAGATGTAGAACTCACCTCCTCCCCCTCCTAGGATGCTGCGTCTGTTCCTGGCTTCCTTTTGGTGAAGATGTAGAACTCACCTCCTCCTGCACCATGCCTTCCAGGATGCTGCCATGCTACCATGCTCCCACCTTAATGATAATGGAGTGAACCTCTAAAGTGTAAACCACTCCAATCAAATGTTGTCTTTATACAACTTATATTGGACATGGTGTCTGTTCACAGCAATAAGACCCTAATTAAGACACCAACATAAAGGGTCAGTAGGTTCCTTCAAAAAATTATTGAGAAAACTTTTCTACCTAAAGAACAAGATGCTCGTAAACATACAAGAAGCTTACAGAACTCCAAATAGATTTGACCAGAAAAGCAATTCCTCCATTCACATAACATTCACAACACCAAATGCACAAACCCAAGAAAGAACACTAAAAGCAGAAAGGGAAAAAGTCAAGTGTAACATGTAAAGGCAGACCTATCAGAATTACACCAGACTTCTCAACAGAAATTATGAAAGCAAGAAGATCCTGGATATATATCATACAGACCCTAAGAGAACAGGAATGCTAGTCTAGGCTACTATAACCAGCAAAATTCTCCATGAACATAGATGAAGAAACCAAGATACTCCATGACAAAACAAAATTTACACAGTCTCTTTCCACAAATCCAGCACTACAAAGGATAACAGATGGAAATCTCCAACACAAGGAGGGAAACTACACCCTAGAAAAAGCAAAAAAGTAATCTTCTTTCAACTAACCCAAAAGGAAATAACCACAAAAACATAAATACACTTCCAACAAAAATGACAACAGAACACAATGATACAACAGGAAACAACAATCATTGGTCCTTAATATCTCTCAACATCAATGGATTCAATTCCCCAATAAAATTAAAATGTAGACTAAGAGACTGGATACATAAACAGGACCCAATATTTTGCTGCACAGAGGAAACACATCCCAGTGACAAAGACAGACACTACTTCAGAGTAATAGGATGGAGAACAATTTTCCAAAGTAATAACAATAAAAATGACAGAAATCCCACACACACATGGAAGCTGAACAATACTCTCCATAATGATAACTTGAAATAGGAAAAAAGTAAAGAAAGAAATTAAAGACTTATAATAATTCAATAAAAATGAAGCACAATAAACCCAAATTTATGGGGCACAACAAAAACAGTACTAAGAGGAAAAGTCATACTTCTGAGTGCATTCAGAAAGTTACTGGAGGGAGCATACATAAGTATCACGAAAGCACACCTAAAAGTAATGCAACAATAAGAAACAAATACACCCAAGAGTAATAGATAGCAGGAAAGAATCAAACTCAGTTCTGAAATCAATCAAGGAGAAACAAAAAGATCTATACAAAGAATGAAAAACAAGAAAAAAGAAGCTTGTTCCTTGTGAAAATCAGTAAGATAGATAAACTCTTATCCAGACTAAACCAGTGGTGACATAGAGAGTATCCAAGTTAACAAAATCAGAAATGAAAAGGGTGACCTAATAGAAAACAAGAAAATACAAAAAAATCATGAGATTCTACTATGTCAACATCTAGTACATTGGGGGCCCTGGGTACCTTTGCAAATAACCGGGATACAAGGGATGCAGAGCAAAGGCAGAAGCAACTGCAAACTGTTGCAAGCTTTATTCATCCTTATATGATATAAATATGCATTACTTCAATTTCCATTTTGGCAAGATAGTATAAGATCATTGTACCAAGGACACCATGAACAACTGAGGCAAGACTAAACAAGGAAATAAGACTAAGCAAAGGCAGTGCCCTGGGGGCCCCCGGAAAAAGGTGGCACAGGCAGTCCTGGATGCCGCCCTCAAGGAGAGCTGAAAAGCAGCCTCCCAAAAGATACTTCAGCCACAGTACCACAGGTAAGACCAGGTTTTCTGCTCCAAGCGCCCTGCCTAGTAGACTCAGGACAAACAGATGCGAAATTCCTCTGGGACTGGACACTTCCAGTATTTAGCTGGAGCCCCAACCTCACTGATGCCTGCCCAGAGTCCCCTGCTCCCAAACCCCTGGTGAGAGAGAGCTCAATGCCCCAACAGTTGGGCACTCCTGAGACTCTAAAGCGGGAGAATCACCAATACTGCCCACCCCTGCCCACATTCCTGGCCTAAGAGGAAACTGTATAGGGCCTCTGGGAACCAGAAGATAGTGACACTCAAGCAACAGTTCCCCTGTGGTCCAGAAACTGCCTGGATCTGAAGAGACCTGATCAAAAGCTCCCTGCACCCAAATAGCCTGAGAGGAATAGCTAAACCTCCAGAGGGGCAGACACCCCTGGGAAGCCAGAAGAGACTACACACTGCCCATATTTCTGACTCCAGAGGAAAATACCTAATGCCATCTGGGACCCAGGTGCATGGGGGCCCCAGTAAAAGGCAGCACAAGCCCTCCTGGTTGCCTCCATCACAGGGAGTTCAAAAGCATCCTCCCTGGAGCAACTTCAGCCACAGGACCACAGGTCAGACCAACTTTCCTCCTCCAAGCAACCTGCCTGGTGGACTCAGGACACAGGCCCACAGGAACAGCTGAAGACCAGTAGACAGGAAAAGACTACATGCCCGAAAGCAGAACACACTGTTCCCATAACTGGCTGAAAGAAAACAGGAAAACAGGTTTATTGCATTCCTGACACACAGACCTATAGGACAGTCTAGCCACTCTCAGAATTAGCAGAACAAGGTAACACCACAGACAATCTGATGACGAGAGGTAGGCGCAGGAACGCAAGCAATAGAAACCAAGACTACATGGCATCATTGGAGCCCAATTCACCTACCAAAGCAAACACTGAATATCCAAACACACCAGAAAAGCAAGATCTAGATTTAAAATCATATTTGATCATGATGCTGGCGGAGACATAAGGAACTCCATTAGAGAAACAGAGGAAAACAAAAATAAACAAGTAGAAGCCTGTAGAGAAGAATCACAAAAATCCCTGAAAGAATTCTAGGAAAACACAATCAAACAGGTGAAGGAGTTAAAAATGGAAATAGAAGCAATAAAGAAGCACAAAGGGAGACAACCCAGAATGTAGAAAACCAAAGGAAGAGACAAGGAGCTGGAGATACAAGCATCACCAACAGAATACAAGAGATAGAAGAGAGAATCTCAGGAGCAGAAGATTCCATAGAAATCATCGACACAACTGTCAAACATAATGTAAAATGGAAAAAGCTACTGGTCCAAAATATACAGGACATTCAGGACTCAATGGGAAGATCAAACCTAAGGATAATAGGAATAGAAGAGAGTGAAGATTCCCAACTCAAAGGACCAGTAAATATCTTCAACAAAATCATAGAAGAAAACTTCCCTAACCTAAAGAATGAGGTGCCCATAAACATACAAGAAGCCTACAGAACTCCAAATAGATTGGGCCAGAAAATAAACTCCTCCTGTCACATAATAGTCAAAACACCAAATGCACAAAACAAAGAAAGAATATTAAAAGCAGTAAGGGAAACAGGTCAAGTGACATATAAAGGCAGACCTATCAGAATCACACCAGAATTCTCATCAGAAACTATGAAAGCCAGAAGGTCCTGAAAAGATATCATAGAGACCCTAAGAGAACACAAATGTCACCCCAGGTTACTGTATCCAGCAAAACTATCTATTAATGTAGACAGAGAAAAAAAGATATTCCTTGACAAAGCGAAATTTACACAATGTCTTTCTTCAAATCCAACCCTACAAAGGATAATAAATGGTAAAACCCAACATAAGGAGGCAAGCTACACCCTAGAAAAAGCAAGAAACTAATCGTCTTGGCACCAAAACAAAGAGAAGAAAAACACACAAACATAATCTCATATCCAAATACGAATATAACAGGAAGCACCAATCACTATTCCTAAATATCTCTCAACATCAATGGACTCAACTCCCCAATAAAAAGAAATAGATTAACAAACTGGATACGCAATGAGGAACCTGCATTCTGCTGCCTACAGGAAGCACACCTCAGAGACAAAGACAGACACTACCTCAGAGTTTTTCACTCTGGAAAACAACATTCCAAGCAAATGGTCTGGAGAAGCAAGCTGGATTAGCCATTCTAATATCTAATAAAATCGGTTTTCAACTATAAGTCATCAACAAAGATAAGGAAGGACATGTCATATTCTTCAAAGGGAAAATCCACCACGATGTACTCTCAATTCGAAATATCTATGCTCCAAATACAAGGGCACATACATACATAAAAGGAACCTTACTAAAGCTCAAAGCACACATTGCACCTCACGCAATAATAGTAGGAAATTTCAACATCCCATTCTCATCAGTGGACCGATCATAGAAACAGAAATTAAGCAAAGACATAGACAGACTCAGGGAAGTCATGAACCAAATGGACTTAACAGATATTTACAGAACATTCTATTCTAAAACAAAAGGATATACCATTTTGTCACTACCTCATAGTACTCACTCCAAAACTGACCATATAATTGGTCATAAAACAGGCCTCAACTGATACAGAAAGACAGAAATAATGCCATGCGTCCTATCAGACCACCACGGTCTTCACCAACCATAAGGGAAGAATGCCCACATACACATGGAAGTTGAACAATGCTCTACTCAATGATAACCTGGTGAAAGAATAAATAAAAAAGACATTAAAGACTTCTTAGAATTTAATGAAAATGAAGGTACAACATACCCAAACTTATGGGAAACAATGAAAGCTGTGCTAAGAGGAAAACTCATAGCTCTGAGTGCCTGCAGAAAGAAACAGGAGAGAAGATATATCAGCAGCTTGACTGCACACCTAAAAGCTCTAGAACAAAAAAAAGCAAATAAACCCAGGAGAAGTAGAAGGCAGGAAATAATCTAACTCAGAGCTGAAACAAACCAGGTAGAAACAAAAAGGACCATAGAAAGTATCAACAGAACCAAAAGTCTGTTCTTTGGCAAAATCAACAAGACAGGTGAACTCTTAGCTAGATTAACAAGAGGATATAGAGAGTGTGTCCAAATTAACAAAATCAGAAATGAAAAGGGAGACATAACTACAGAATCAGAGGAAGTTCAAAAAACCATCAGATCCTACTACAAAAACCTATATTCAAAAAAAAAAACTTGAAAATCTGCAGGAAATAGACAATTTCCTAGAGAGATACCAGGTACGGAAGTTAAATGAGGAACAGATGGAATAGTGTTGAGGACCCAGAAATGAACGCACACACCTATGGTCACTTGATTTTTGACAAAGGAGCTAAAACCATCCAATGGAAAAAAGATAGCATTTTCAGCAAATGGTGCTCCTTCAACTGGAGGTCAGCATGTAGAAGAATGCAGATTGATCCATGCTTATCACCCTGTACAAAGCTTAAGTCCAAATGGATGAAGGACCTTCACATCAAACCAGATACAATCAAAGTAATAGAAGAAAAATTGGGGAAGCCTCTCGAACACATGGGCACTGGAGAAAATTTCCTGAACAAAACACCAATGGCTTATGCTCTATGATCAAGAATCGACAAATGGGATCTCAGAAAAATGCAAAGCTTCTGTAAGGCAAAGTATACTGTTGTTAGGACAAAACTACAACCAACCGATTGGGAAAAGATCTTTACCAGTCCTACAACTGATAGAGGGCTTATATTCAAAATATACAAAGAACTCAAGAAGTTAGATTCCATGGAGACAAATAACCCTATTAAAAAATAGGGTTCAGATCTAAACAAAGAATTCACAGCTGAGGAATGCTGAATGGCTGAGGAACACCTAAAGAAATGTTCAACATCTTTAGTCATAAGGGAAATGCAAATCAAAAAAACCCTGAGATTTGACCTCACACCAGTGAGGCTCAGATCAAAAACTCAGGTGACAGGAAATGCTGGCCAGGATGTCTAGAAAGTGGAACACTCCTCCACTGTTGGTGGGATTACAGACTGGTACAACCCCTCTGGAAATCAGTCTGGAGGTTCCTCAGAAAACTGGACATTGAACTAGCTGAGGACCCTGCTGTACCACTCTTGGACATATACCCAAAAGATGCTCCAATATACAACAAAGACACATGCTGCACTATGTTCCTAGCAGCCTTATTTATAATAGCCAGAAGCTGGAAAGAACCCAGATGCCCTTCAAAAGAGGAATGGATACAGAAATGTGGTATATCTACACAATGGAATATTACTTAGCTATCAAAAATAATGAATTCATGAAATTCATAGGCAAATGGTTGGAACTGGAAAATATCATCCTGAGTGAGGTAACCCAATCACAGAAAAACACACATGGTATGCATTCACTGTTAAGTGGATATTAGCCCGAAAGTTTGAATTACCTTAGATGCACAGAACACATCAAACTCAAGAAGCAGGACTAGAATGTGAATGCTTCAGTCCTTCTTTAAAAGGGGAACAAGAATAGCCTTGGCAGGGAATAGGGAGGCAACATTTAGAATACAGGCATTAGGAACACCCATTCAGAGCCTGCTCCACATGTGGCCCATACATATATAGCCACCAAGCTAGATAAGATGGTTGAAGAAAAGAAATGCAGGCCGACATTTTCCAGATGTATATCTCTCCTGAGAGACACAGCCAGAATACAGCAAATACATAGGCGAATAACATCCTTAAACCACTGAACTGAGAATGGGACCCCCGTTGAAGGAATCTTAGAAAGAACTGAAAGAGCTTGAAGGCGCTATGAGCAACAATGCCAAGCAACCAGGGCTTCCAAGGACTAAGCCACTATGCAAAGAGTATACGTGGACTGACCTAGGACTCCAACTGCATATGTAGAAATGAATAGCCTAGTAACAGTACCAGTGGAAGGGGGAACCCTTGTTCCTGCCAAGACTGAACCCCCAGTGAACAGGATTGTTGGGGGGAGGGCGGATAATGCAGGAAGTATTGGGGGGAGCACCCATAGAGAATGGGAGGGTGAGGGGTTAGGGTTCTGTTGGCCAGGAAACCAGGAAAGGGAATAATAATCGAAATGTAAATAAGAAATACTCAAGTGAATAAAGATGAAAAAAGTCATTAACAAATCAAAAAAAAAAAAAAAAAAAGACTAAGCCAAGGCTTCTTCTTAAAATATTTATATAAGTCACCCCCCTTCCTATTATCAAAATATACTTGCTATAACCAAGAGAGCATGAGAGCTGCTTTCACAGAGAAAGGACACAGCAGAACATAGTTTAAGACCAAGTGAGAAAAAACATTTTCTTCTTAATGACAGCATTCCATCCCCTACTTTCACCTGTCACCAGTCCTTACTTGATCCTGCCTGGGAACTGCATCTCTATATCTCCACAATTCCTTCTTTTTCTTTTGTTTTAAAAGTAACACTTTCCATAACATAGGTAAATGTTCTTGTAGGGGTTTAAACATGCAAAAAGAAAGCAACGTAATACATAAAGCATACAATATTATGGCAAAACTAGCTCCTCACATGCTCCAAGCTTTGGGCACTAATCCTGTCAGCTGATCAGCCAATAATTTAGCTATTTTTTGAGGGATATTATCTTCCACCTATTTACCGAAACACATTTGAACATGATATTTCAAGACATTAATTATGTTTGTGTCACTATCATTACCTTCTAAATAGGCTTGAATTAACTTCTAATCATGTTCTGAATCATTATACATATATTCAGTAACAGAAAAAGTAGTATAATTTCAATTACACCTTGAATCCACATATTTTCTAATAGATAACATCATTTCATGTAACCATTCTATTGTTTGTTTTAAAACATCTACTTGATGTTGAAGTCTAGTATCAATTTGAGTTTGTTCTATCCTAACACATGTGAATATTTATGTTAATCTGTAACAAAATGTTTTGTCTGAATAGATGTTTTTAATGCTATGCTGGAAACTGTTGCAAGGGGAGCAACAGTAATAAGGCTTAAAATAATAGCTACAATAAATTTAATCATTCTTTTACCTCGCTTCAGGAGATTATTAAAAAATTCAATAATCACATTATTAAGAGGATCTTGAGACAAATGACATCCCAAATTAACAGGCATCCATACATATATTTTTGGGTGAATAATCATACTAGAATCTTGATTCATATTAAACTGAATGGAGGAATTCATACATGAATATAAATGACAGTTAATATAAGTAAAACCATTAGTACAATTAAATCAACCTATTAAAAACAAATAAGACAGAGGGATACAAGTAGTAACATTTTCTTTCTTTTTTCTTCTATTAACTTGAATATTTCTTATATACATTTCGATTCTTATTCCCTTTCCCGGTTTCCGGGCCAACATCACCCTAACCACTCCCCCTTCCCTTCTATATGAGTTTTCGCCTCGCAATCATGCCTCCATTACCGCCCTCCCTGCAACAATCACGATGACTGAAAGTTCAGTATTAGCAGGACCAAGGACTTCCCCTTCCATTGGTGCCCCAGCAAGGCTATTCATTGCTACATATAAAGTTGGAACCCAGGGACCATCGATGTATAGTCTTTGGGTAGTGGTTTAATCACTGGAAGCTCTGGTTGGTTGGCATTGTTGTTCATATGGGGTCTCGAGCCACTTCAAGCTCTTCTAGACCTTTCTCTGATCCCTTCAATGGGGGTCCTGTTCTCAGTTCAGTGTTTGCTGCTGGCATTCGCCTATGTATTTGCTGTATTATGGCTGAGTCTCTCAGGAGAGATCTACATCCAGTTCCTGTCGGCCTGCACTTCTTTGCTTCATCCATCTTATCTAGTTTGGTGGCTGTATATGTATGGGCCACATGTGGAGCAGGCTCTGAAAGGGTGTTCCTTCTGCCTCTGTTCTAAACTTTGCCTCCCCATTCCCTCCCAAGAGTATTCTTGTTCCCCTTTTAAAGGAGGAGTGAAGCATTCACATTTTGGTCATCCTTCTTGAGTTTCATGTATTCTGTGCATCTAGGGTAATTCAAGCATTTGGGCTAATAGCCACTTATCAATGAGTGCATACCATGTGTGTTTTTCTGTGATTGGGTTACCTCACTCAGGATGATATTTTCCAGTTCCAACCATTTGCCTACGAATTTCATAAACTCGTTGTTTTTGATAGCTGAGTAATATTCCATTGTGTAGATGTACCACATTTTCTGTATCCATTCTTCTGTTGAAGGGCATCTGGGTTCTTTCCAGCTTCTGGCTATTATAAATAAGGCTGCTAGGAACATAGTGGAGCACGTGTCTTTTTTATATGTTGGGGCATCTTTTGGGTATATGCCCAAGAGAGGTATAGCTGGGTCCTCAGATAGTTCAATGTCCAATTTTCTGAGGAACCTCCAGACTGATTTCCAGAGGGGTTGTACCAGTCTACAATCCCACCAACAATGGAGAAGTGTTCCTCTTTCTCCACATGTGAGCCTGCATTTGCTGTCACCTGATTTTTTGATGTGAGCCATTCTCACTGGTATGAGGGCAAATCTCAGGGTTGTTTGGATTCGCATTTCCCTTATGACTAAAGATGTTGAACATTTCTTTAGGTGTTTCTCAGCCAGTCAGCATTCCTCAGCTGTGAATTCTTTGTTTAGCTCTGAATCCCGTTTTTAATAGAGTTATTTGTCTCCGTGCAGTCTAATTTCTTGAGTTCTTTGTATATTTTGGATATAAGCCCTCTATCATTTGTAGGATTGGTAAAGATCTTTTCCCAATCTGTTGGTTGCCATTTTGCCCTAACCGCAGTGTCCTTTGCCTTACAGAAGCTTTGCATTTTTCTGAGATCCCATTTGTCGATTCTTGATCTCAGAGCATAAGCCATTGGTGTTTTGTTCAGGAAATTTTCTTCAGTGCCCATGTGTTCGAGAGGCTTCCCCACTTTTTCTTCAAGTAGTTTGAATGTATCTGGTTTGATGTGGAGGTCCTTGATCCCCTTGGATTTAAGCTTTGTACAGGGTGATAAGCATGGATCGATCTGCATTCTTCTATATGTTGACCTCCAGTTGAACCAGCACCATTTGCTGAAAATGCTGTCTTTTTTCCATTGGATGGTTTTGCCTCCTTTGTCAAAAATCAGATGACCATAGGTGTGTGGGTTCATTTTTGGGACTTCAATTATATTCCATTGGTCGTTCTGTCTGTCTCTGTATCAATACCATGCAGTTTTTATCATGATTGCTCTGTAATACTGGAATAGTTCATGGATAGTGATTTGCCCTGAAGTCCTTTCATTGTTGAGGATAGTTTTAGCTATCCTGGTTTTTTTGTTACTCCAGTTGAATTTGCAAATTTTTCTGCTTAACTCTTTGAAGAATTGGATTGTTATTTTGATGGGGATTGATTGAATCATTGAATCTGTAGTTAGCTTCTGGTAAAATGGTCATTTTTACTATATTAATCCTGCCAATTCATGAGCAGGGGAGATCTTTCCATCTTCTGAAGTCTTCTTCAATTTCTTTCTGCAGAGGCTTGAAGCTCTTATTGTACAGATCTTTTGCTTGTTTGGTTAAAGTCACACCGAGGTAGTTTATATTTTTTGGGACTATTATGCCAGGTGTCATTACCCTAATTTCTTTCGCGACTTGTTTCTCTTTGGTTTAGAGGAAGGCTACTGATTTATTTGAGTTAATTTTATACCCAGCCACTTTGCTGAAGTTGTTTATCAGCTTTAGTAGTTCTCTGGTAGAACTTTTGGGATCACTTAAATATACTATCATATCATCTGCAAATAGTGTCATTTTGAATTCTTCTTTTCCAATCTGTGTCCCCTTGATCTCCTTTTGTTCTCTGATTGCTCTGGTAGAACTTCAAGAACTATATTGAATAAGTAGGGAGAGAGTGGGCAGCCTTGCCTAGTTCCTGATGTTAGTGGGAATGCTTCAAGTTTCTTTCCATTTAGTTTAATGTTAGCGAATGGTTGGCTTTATATGGCTTTTTCTATGTTTAGTTATGGGCCTTGAATTCCTATTCTTTCCAGGACTTTTATCATGAAGAGGTGCTGAATTTTGTCAAATTCTTTCTCAGCATCTAATGAAATGATCATGTGGTTTTGTTCTTTCAGTTTGTTTATATAATGGATCACGTTGATGGTTTTCCGTATATTAAACCATCCCTGCATGCCTGGGATGAAGACTATTTGATCATGGTGGATGATTGTTTTGATGTGCTCTTGGATTTGGTTTGCCTGAATTTTCTTGAGTATTTTTGCATCGATATTCATGAGGGAAATTGGTTTGAAGTTCTCATTCTTTTTGGGGGTCTTTGTGTGGTTTAGGTATAAGAGTAATTGTGGCTTCATAGAAGGAATTCGGGCAGCGTTCCATCTGTTTCAATTTTGTGGAATAGTTTGGATAGTATTGGTATGAAGTCTTCTATGGATATCTGATAGAATTATGCACTAATCCCATCTGGATCTGGGCTCTTTTTGGTTTGGAGACCTTTAATGACTGCTTCTATTTCGTTAGGCGTTATGGGGTTATTTACCTGGTTTATCTGTTCCTTATTTAACTTCGGTACCTGGTATTTGTCTAGGAAATTGTCCATTTCCTGCAGATTTTCAAGTTTGGTTGAATATAGGCTTTTATAGTAAGATCTGATGATTTTTTTAATTTCCTCTGAATCTGTAGTTATGTCTCCCTTTTCATTTCTGATTTTGTTGATTTGTACACAATCTCTGTGTCCTCTCGTTAGTTTGGCTAAGTGTTTATCTATCTTGTTGATTTTCTCAAAGAACCATCTTTTGGTTCTGTCGATTCTTTCAATGGTCCTTTTTGTTTCTGGTTGGTTGATTTCAGCTCTGAATTTTAACATTACCTGCCTTCTACTCCTCCTGTCTGTATTTGCTTCTTTTTGTTCTAGAGCTTTTAGGTGTGCTGTCAAGCTGCTGACATATGCTCTCTCCTGTTTCTTTCTGCAGGCACTCAGAGCTATGACTTTTCCTCTTATCACAGCTTTCATTTTGTCACATAAGTTTGGGTATGTTGTACCTTCATTTTCATTAAATTTTAAGAAGACTTTAATTTTTTTCTTTATTTCTTCCTTGGCCAGATTATCATGTAGTAGAGCATTGTTCAACTTCCATGTATAGGTTTTCGTTCTTCCCTTATTGTTATTGAAGACCAGCTTTACTCCGTGGTGTTCTGATAGGACGCATGGCATTATTTCTATCTTTCTGTATCTGTTGAGGCCTGTTTTATGACCAGTTATATGGCCGATTTTGGAGAAAATACCATGAGGTGGTGAGAATAATGTATATCCTTTTGCTTTAGGATAGAATGTTCTATAAATATCTGTTAAATCAATTTGGTTCATGACTTCTCCTAGTCTGTCTACGTCTTTGTTTAATTTCTGTTTCTATGACCTGTCCATTGATGAGAGTGGGGTATTGAAATCTCCTACTATTGTTGTTTGAGGTTCAGTGTGTGTTTTGAGCTTTTGTAAGGTTTCTTTTATGTATAGAGGTGCCCTTGTATTTGGAGCATAGATATTTAGGATTGAGAGTTCATCTTGGTGGATTTTTCATTTGATGAATATGAAGTGTCTTTCCTTATGTTTTTGGATGACTTTTAGTTGAAAATTGATTTTATTCGTCATTAAAATGGCTACTCTATGTTGCTTCTTCTGACCATTTGCTTGGAATGTTGTTTTCCAGCCTTTCACGCTGAAGTAGTGTCTGTCTTTGTCTCTGAGGAGTGTTTCCTGTAGGCAGCAGAATGCAGGGTCCTCATTGCCTATCCAGTTTGTTAATCTCTGTCTTTTTATTGGGGAGTTGAGACCATTGATGTTGAGAGATATTAAGGAATAGTGATTATTGTTTCCTGTTATATTCATATTTGGATGTGAGGTTATGTTTTTGTCCTTTTCTTCTTTTTGTTTTGTTGCCAAGATGATTAGTTTTTTTGTTTTTTCAAGGGTGTCGCTTGCCTCCTTATGTTGGGCTTTACCATTTATTATCCTTTGTAGCGCTGGATTTGTAGAAAGATATTGCGTAAAGTTTGTTTTGTCATGGAATATCTAGGTTTTTCTATCTATGTTAATTGAGAGTTCTGCTGGATACATTAACCTGGGCTGGCATTTGTGTTCTCTTAGGGTCTATATGACATCTGTCCAGGATCTTCTGGCTTTCATAGTTTCTGGCGAGAAGTCTGGTGTGATTCTGATAGGTCTGCCTTTATATGTTACTTGACCTGTTTCCCTTACTGCTTTTAATATTCTTTCTTTATTTTGTCCATTTGGTGTTTTGACTATTTTGTGGTGGGAAGAGTTTCTTTTCTGGCCCAATTTATTTGGAGTTCTGTAGGCTTCTTGTATGTTTATGGGCATCTTTTTCTTTGGGTTAGGGAAGTTTTCTTCTATGATTTTGTTGAAGATATTTACTGGTCCTTAGAGCTGGGACTCTTCACTCTCTTCTATTCCTATTATTCTTAGCTTTGATCTTCTCATTGAGTCCTGGATTTCCTGTATGTTTTGGACCAGTAACTTTTCCATCATACATTATCTTAGACAGTTGTGTTGATGATTTCTATGGAATCTTCTGCTCCTGAGATTCTCTCTTCTATCTCTTGTATTCTGTTGGTGATGCTCGTATCTATGGCTCCTTGTCTCCTCCTTTGCTTTTCTATATCCAGAATTGTTTCCCTGTGTTCTTTCTTCATTGCTTCTATTTCCATTTTTAAGTCGTTCAACTGTTTGATTGTCTTTTCCTGGAATTCTTTCAGGGCTGTTTGTGATTCCTCTCTATAGGCTTCTACTTGTTTATTTATGTTTTCCTGTGTTTCTCTAAGGGAGTTCTTCATGTCTTTCATGAAGTCCTCCTTCATCATGATCAAATATTATTTTAAATCGAGATCTTGCTTTTCTGATGTGTTTGGTTATTCAGTGTTTGCTATGGTCGGAGAATTGGGCTCCAATGATCCCATGTAGTCTTGGTTTCTGTTGCTTGGGTTCCTGCACTTGCCTCTCGCCATCAGATTATCTCTGGTGTTACTTTGTTTTGCTATTTCTGACAGTGGCTAGACTGTCCTATAGGCTTGTGTGTCAGGAGTGATGTAGACCTGTTTTCCTGTTTTCTTTCAGCCAGTTATGGGAATAGACTCTTTTGCTTTCGGGTGTGTGGTTTTTCCTATCTACTGGTCTTCAGCTGTTCCTGTGGGACTGTGTCCTGAGTTCACCAGGCAGGTCACTTAGAGCAGAAAAGTTGTTCCTGCCTGTGGTCCGCGGCTCATGTTTGCGTGTGGGGTGCTGCTTTTGAGCTCTCCGTTAGGGCGGCAACCAGGAAGGCCTGTGCTGCCTTTTCCAGGAGCCCCAGTGCACCAGGGTCCCAGATGGCATTAGGTTTTTTCTTCTGGAGTCAGAAATGTGGGCAGATTGTAGTCTCTTCTGGTTTCCCAGGCGTTTTTGCCTCTCTGAAGGTTTAGCTCTCCCTCCCACAGGATTTAGGTGCAGAGAACTGTTGATCCGATCCCTTCAGTTCTTGGCATTTTCCGGAGCCCAGGGGACCTGCAGCTCCAGTGCCCCTAACTTCCGGTTCCCAGAGGCCGTATACAGTTTATTCTTGTCCAGGGTTGTGCGAAGGGGTGGGCAGTATTGGTGGTCTCTTCCACTCTGCAGTCTCAGGAGTGCCCACCTGTCCGGGCGGTTAGCTCTCTCTCCCACGGTGTTTGGGAGCAGTGAGCTGAGGACGGGGATCCGACTTTTTCTTTCTTATATGTGGTAAAATTATACTAAGAAACAGATTGAGCAGTCCCAGAAAAGTTCCCATTAGCAAGCACAACTTCTTTTAATCTAGCAGCATTCTTCCACAAATGAGTTTGAAATGCAGTAGAATCTTCCACAGAGGCCAGTCGATTATCAGCAATGCCACAGTCTCCCCATTCCAACAGCAAGGATTCATTTAGGATCCCTTCTCCACGCTTCTCATCCTGGTAATATTGTACAAATCACAAGTGGAAACATTCCATTCTGAACATGTATTAATAAATAGGCCATAAGAGTTCCAATTTATCCATTTATCTTGAATAGTTTTTCCAAATGTGCCAAGGAAATTTTTTTCCAAATGAATGGGCGATATTTTAAGCCTATATGAGTAAATTGAGCACAAATGGGATATGCTGGCTTGCTGAGAAATGTAATGTTACTCTAATTTTGGTTTATAGGCCAACCTGTCAATTGCTGTAAACGAGTCCTGGAAACTGTAATATTTATTCCTGGTAATAGCCAATTTTGATAACCCATTTCAAGCATGGTCTCTGTCCTAAACATAAAGACATCTTTGTGTCAGCATAAGTAAATTTACAGAAAGTTCCATAATGCCTATACAAATAAGTCAAATCATCCTAAAGAGATGACAAGATGTTTGGAGTGGTGTATAATACCACATTCTGTTTCCTCCTCAAGTATCAGACCAAAATAAAGGTTCATTAGGAATACAAACCCAATAATTCACATTAACCTCAGTAGAAAATACTGAAAGTAAAGAACACATTGCAAAAAATAAATGCTCAGCAGTAAAGGACTTTCCAGTATGAAACAACATTTTTTGTCTTTCAGTGGTTAATCGCTTCACCTGACCCATGTAGGTAATGGGATTGTCACTGCAGTATCCTTCTCCATTCCATTTATCAACCTTAAGAGAAGCCATGGCCTCAGTAACGGAGGACATCTCCTCCATCTGTGAAGGACATCCATCAGGAGAAAATGTGACTGGTTTAATTGGATTCCTGCGGGAGTGGGGAGCAGTTCTTATCAGTCCATGCTTGGATCCATCTCCAGGGTAACCAGAATTGTCTCCTATCCTGTAATGAGACAAAACCCTATCCCCTACCTAAATACAGTAATGTCCTTTCCTGCCATTCAGCATCTGGGGCAAGTTTTATCTATACTGACTGTTCCATTTCTTCAGGGGAAAGTTCAAAAAAGTGTCTATCTGCTCTTGATAAAACTTCACCTTGTGGTAAATTAAGAAAATTAATAACAGTGCTTGTGCCAATATAGTTCTGGGATTAGTCTGCAAACTCCAAACATTCAAGCTGTTTAAGTCATCTCTTTTCCTCCTTTTTAATTTTATAATTTGTTGTTTCATGTTATGGTGTAACTTTTCAACCAAAGCTTGTCCTTGTGGATTGTATTCTATAGCAGGAATATGTACAGTATGATATTGTTGACAAAATTGTTTAAATTTATAAGAAATATATGCTGCTCCATTATCAGTTTTAATTTTAGAGGGCAGTCCCATAACAGCAAAAGTTTCCAACAGATCTTGTATAACATGAGCTGTGCATTGTCCAGGCAATGGCGTAGCCCATACAAATTTTGAAAAAGTATCTATGCTTACATGTATGTATGAAAGGCGACCAAACTCAGAAATATGGGTTACATCTATCTGCCACAATTTACTAGGTTGCATTCCTCTTGATTCCAGATCGAATACATCTTATATGTAAAGGCTTACAAATAGGACAATTAGCAATGATTTGTTTGGCTTGAGAATAGCAAATCTTATATTTAATATGTAAATATCCTGCATTGGCATGATTATGACTATGTTCTTCAGAGGAAGCAAATGTTACTAATTTATCTACCATATGATTGTCAAATATTAAAGGTCCTGGCAATTTTGAATGTGATCTAATAGATGTAATAAATATTCTAGAGTTTCATAATAACAATAGTTCTTTAATATGTGAAAATAACATATTTAATACAGGCTTAGATGTAGAAATAAGAGCAGTCACAATATTCTGTATTATTCCTACAACACAAGCTGAATCAGCTATAACATTTACATCATGAGTAAAATCCTGCAATACATTAACTACTGCTAATAATTCATTTTGTTGTACTGACCCAAAAGTAGATTCTTGTACCGAAAATTTATCTTTGGTCCGATAAGCACTCTTGGTCTTAGAACCATCAGTAAACACAGTAACGGCAGATGGTAATGGATCAACAGAAATTTGTGATATTATCACACATTTGTGTATTTATCACAAATTTCTGATTTCTAAACCAATCCCACAATTTATTATGGAGAAAATGAAATTCAATATTTCCAATGTAAGAAATCATGGCTAATTGAATTACTCCAATAATATTCAACTTTATCTTTGCTTAATGGGAAAACAATAGCAACGCAATCATATTCCAACAGTGTAACAGTTCTTTGTCTGCCTTGTTGAATAATTAAATAAATTTGTTCCTCATGAGTTGATAATGTTTTGTTAAGTCCATATTTAACATATATCCATTCTAAAGGCAACTCTTCTTGAGCTAAAATGCCTGTAGAATATTCAAAAGTATAAAATATATAATTTAATAACTCTATCTGTATCAATACATGCCAAAAATGTATCTTTTCACTTTCAGAAAAGATATCCTTCCATGCCTTCATATAAGCATTAATATCTCCAGTTTTGTTTATAGGTAATAATGCTCTCTTATAGTCTTCATTAGCATTTTTAAAAGGAAGTATTCCCAGCTGTTGTCCTCTAGCTTCCTCTTCTACCACTGTTCTTTCCACTGTTAATTTTAGTATAGATAAAAATTTAATATATAGTTTATGTAAAGTCACTGCCTTTTTCAACCAACCGATATAATCATTTATAGTAAGTCTGTTGGGCCACACCCTGAACCAGTGCTGGCATAATTATAGGAAAAGAAAAAGAAGGTAATTCATCATCATCATTGCTTGAATCTATCGTTAACATGTCGTCCTCAGGAAATGATGAAGAAAAAACTGTTTCAGGCAGTAGTGCAGACGGCTAAACTTTTACTTTCACTTTTGTCGTAATGAAACCTTAGATTCTTGTTCTATATTCGTTATTACCCTGTCTTCATTAATGGCCTTGAACACAGTAAAAATAACAGCCCAAATAAACCAGAAATGAATTGAAATATTTTTGTCCTGCCTGATAGCCTTTTCTATGTTAGCTTTCACTTTGACTAGATATAAGAATCTATGAAACCCTCGTCAGGGATCCAAGGATCATACTCTCTTGCTGTCTCTAAACACATTTCTAAACCAGACTGAGAGATATGAATCCCCTGCATTTTTTAAAAGATGTTTAAGCATAGCGAGATGAAGAGAAGATTTATCTTGCCCCATTTCCCTGTAATAAAAAATGCTTACGTTATCCAACCATCCTGACTTACCTTCAGGGTTCCTGTTCAGGCACCATTTGTCAATGTCTAGTGCATTGGAGGCCCTGGGAATGGTCGCAAATAACCAGGACACAGGAAATGCAGAGCAAAGGCAGAAGCAACTGCACGCAGTTGGAAACTTTATTAATCCTTATATAGATATGAATATGCATTACCTCAATTTCCATTTTGACAAGTTACCATGAAATCGTTATTCCCATGATACCAGGAACCATTGAGGCAAGACTAAACAAGGAAATAAGACTAAACAAAAGCTTCTTCTTAAAATATTTATATAACAAATCACCCCTCTTCCTATTATAAAAATATACTTGCTATAACCAAGAGAGTATGATAGCTGCTTCCACAGGAACAGGACACAGCAGAACATAGTTTAAGGCCAAGTGAGAAAAACATTTTGTTCTCAAGGACAGCATTCCAGCCCTTACTTGCACCTGTCACCAACCCTTACTTGATCCTGCCTGGGAACTGCATCTCTATGTCTCTGTACTACTACAAAAGCCTATACTTAAGAGAACTAGAAAATCTGAATGAAATGGAAATTTACTAGACAGATACCAGGTACCAAAGTTAATCAGGATCAGATAAACAGTCCCATAACTTCTAAAGAAACAGAAGCAGTCATTAAAAGTGTACCAAGCAAAAAAGCCTAGGAACAGATGGGTGTAGTAGAGAATTCTACCAGACCTCTCTAGAAGACCTCATACCACTACTGTACAAACTATTTCACAAATTGACACAGACAGAACAACACCCAATTTCTTCTCTGAATCCACAATTACACTTACACCTAAATGACAAAAAACCTAACAAAAAAAAACTTCAAACCAATTTCTTTTACGTATATTGTTGCAAAAGTATTCAATAAAATTATCACAAACTGAATCCAAGAACACATCAAAATACTCCATCCATCATGATCAAGTAGTCTTCATCCCAGGGATGAAGGGATGGTTCTATTTGTAGAAATCCATTAATTCAATCCACTGTATAAAAAAACTCATGATCATTTCAATAGATTCTGAGAAAGCATTTGACAAAATTCAACACCCCTTCATGAACAAAATCTTGGATAAATCAGAAATTCAAGGTCCATCCTTAAATATAGTAAAAGCAATGTACAGAAAACTAGTAGCCAACATCAAACTAAATAGCAAGAAACTTGAAGCAATCCCACTAAAATCAGGGACAAGTTTGCCCACTCTCTCCCTACTTATTCAATATAATGCTTGAATTCCTAGCCAGAGAAATCAGACAACAAAAGGAGGTCAAAGGAATGCAAATTGAAAAGGAAAAAGTTGAAATATCACTATTTGTAGATGATATGATAGTATAATTTAATGACCTCTAAAGTTCTACCAGAGAACTTCTAAGCCTTATAAACAACTTCAGCAAAGTGCTGGATATAAAATTAACTCAAATAAATCAGCATCATTTCTTCACTCAAAGGATAAACAAGCTGAGGAAGAAATTAGGGAAATGATAACAATCACATAGTCAGAAATAATATAAAATACTTCAATGGAATTCTAATCAGGCAAGTTAATGTCTATATGATAAGAAATTCAAGCCTCTGAAAAAAGAAATTGAAGATTTCAGAAGATGGATATATATATACCATATTCATGGACTTGGATTGGCAGGATTAATATAGTAAAAATGGTCATCTTACCAAAAGCAATCTACAGATTCCATACAATCCCCATCAAATTACCAACTCAATTCTTCATATAGATAGAAAGAGCAATTTACAAATTTATTTGGAATGACAAAAAACTCATAATATTAAAACCATCCTTAGGAATAAAAGAACTGGGGGAATCACCATCCCTGACCTCAAGCTAGACATGAGTATGACAGGTCCATCCATCTTCTAATATATTCTTCATTTACTTTATTCAGAGACTTAAAGTTCAGGTCTTATAGATTTTTCACTTCCTAAATAGAATTACTTAAGGATATTTTATATTATTCATGGTTGTTGTAAAGGGCGTTGTTTTTGTAATTTCATTCTTAGCCCATTTATTAGTTGTGTAAACGAGGGTTAGTGACTTATTTGAGTTAACTTTTTATCCTGCCTGTTTATCAGCTGTAGGATTTGCTAGTAGTAAGTTCGGGGTTCATATCATCTGCAAATAGTGATACTATAACTTCTTCCTTTTCAATTTATATCTCCCTCATCTCCTTTAGTTGTTATATTGCTTTAGCTAGAACCTCAAGTCCTAGAGTGTACATATAAGGAGAGAGTAGGCAGCCTTGTGCTGTCCCCTGATTTAGTAGAATTGCTTTAAGTTTCTCTACATTTAGTTTGATTTGACTATTGACTTGCTGCATATTCCTTTGATTATGTTTAGGTATGTGTCCTGAATGCCTGCTTTCTCTAATACCTTTAGCATGAAGGGGTGTTTCCTTTTATCAAAGGCTTTTTCAGCACCTAATGAGACTATCATTTGACTTTTTTCTTTCCATTTTTTTTATATGGTGGATTAAGATGATGAATTTTCATATCTTAAACCATCCCTGAATCCTATCTCTGGGATGAAGCCTACTTGACCTTGATGGATGATGTCTTTGATATATTCCTGGTCTTGGTTGGCAAGTATTTTATTGAATATTTTTTAATCAATAGTCATGAAAGAAATCAGCCTGAAGTTCTCTATGTTAAGTCTGTGTGTGGTTTAGGTATCAGGGTAACCCTGGCCTCAAGGATTGAGCTTTGCAGGTATTCTGCTGTTTCTATTCTGTGGAATATTTTGAGGAGTATTGGTATTAGGTCTTCTTTCAAATTCTGGTTAAATTCTGCGGTAAATCACGTGGCCCTGGCCTTTTTTGGGAGGGGAGTGGGAGACATTCGATGAATTTTTATATCTCTTTAGGGGCTATATGATTGTTTAAATAGTTTGCTTCATCTTGATTTATATTTGTTGAGTAGTATCTGTCTAGGAAAACCATCCTTTTCATTAAGATTTTCCAATTTTATTTGGATACTGGATTTGTGGATAGATATTGTTTGAATTTTGATTTGCCTTGATATATCTTGTTTGCACTATCTTTGATGATTGAGAGTGCTGCTGGATATTGTAGTCTAGTTTGGTATATGTAGTTTTTTGTTTTTTAGCAGTTGCAAAATATCTGTCCCGACCCTTCTAGCTTTTAGAGTTTCTGTTGAGAAGTCAAGTGTAATTCTGATAGGCCTTCCTTTTTATATTACCTGGATTTTTCCCTTGCTGCTTTAATATTCTTTCTTTGTTCTACAGATTATGTGCTTTGATTATTATGTGCCAGGGACATTTGATTTTCTGATCCAGTCTAATTGGTGTTCTATAACGTTCTGATGTGTTTATTAGCATCTCTTTCTTTAGGTTAGGGAAAAGTTTTCTTCAATGATTTTGTCAAGAATATTTTTGGGCCTTGGATTTGGGACTCCATCTTCTTCTAATCTAATAATTCTTTAATTAGCTTTTTCATGATATTCCAGATTTGCTGGATGTTTTCTCTCAGGAAATTTATTTTTAAATCAGCAGATGCTTGTGAGCCACCATGTGGTTGCTGGGAATTGAACTCAGGACCTCTGGAAGAGCACTCAGTGCTCTTAACCTTTGAGCAATCTCTCCAGCCCCTCTCAGGAAAATTTTAATTTAACATTTTCTATGACTGATGTATTAATACATTGTACATTTTACCTCTGAGGTTCTCTCTTCCATCTTTTTTATTCTCTTGATTATGCTAGCACCTGTTGTTCGTGTTGCCTTCCCTCGGTTTTACTTTTCCAGTTTTCCCTCAGTTTTTATTTTCTTTATTTCTTCTATTTCCACTGTTTGGTCTTGCACAGCTTTTTCAATTTTTTCTTCACCTGTTAATTGTATTTTGTGCATGTTTTTAAGGAACTTATTTGCTCTTTCTTTAAAGAGCTCTATCTATTTGATTATATTTTCTGTCTTTCTGTCCTGTATCTGTCCATGTCCTCTTTTAAGGCCTTGGTCATCTTTATAATATTAGATTTAAAGTCATTTTCTTGGGTTTTAGTTGTGTTATGATATCCAGGGCTTGATGTCTTGGGGCATCTCTGCTTTGGAAGTGTCATATTGCCCTAGCTTTTGATGAGGGTGTTCTTGTGTTCTTTAAAAGTTCTTTGCTCATCTAGATGATTTGGGTCCTGGTTGTTCTTATTGTAGAAGGTATTAGGAGGAACATGAATATCAATTGTCCTGATGTGACAGGCCTATAATGGATATACGTTAGCTATAAGGTTCTGGATCTGCAGGTTTACATTGTTCAGGAGCTGCAGGACTGATGGATGCAACCAGAGAAGTATCAGAAGTATCAAGGTTCTCCTGGGCAAGTAGGCTTCTCACTGGAGCTTGGACTGGAGGGCCAAAATAACAGGAGAGATGAATGTTTTAAAGGAAGCTTGCATGTATTTCTCAGAGGTCTGATGAAGGTGGAGGACAACTGGTGGAAATTAATGGTCGTCCTCCCCTACCAGGCTGCTCAAGAGGATTTGGCTTGGTCCAGAGGGCTCAGAAATCAGGGAAGTTGGGTGGGGGAAGTAAAGCTAATCTGTGTGTTCAGAAGTCTCAGGTCTGATGAAGGTAGGGGTGATGACAGAAGAATGGAGGTCCCCTGGGACAACAGGCTGCTCAGGGTAATTTGGTGTGGCCTAAGGGGTTTAGAGAGCAGGCAAGATTGGTGGGGAAAGAGAAGCTTATCTGTATGGTTCATGATCTACAGCTCTGGAGAAAGTGTGTGGGGGAGAGAGGTAGAGGTAGCAGTAGAGTAAGGTCCCACTGAAATGTCAGCTTCTTAGCACAGCTTGGCTTGAACCAGAGGAGTCAGCAAACAGGAAAAATAGAAGAATGAAGGAACACTTACCTATATAGTTCAGGATCTGCATGTCTCATGAAGGTAGGGGAAGAGGTAGAAGGAGAATGGAGGTCCCCCAGAGACAGCAGATTGCTTAAGACCTATGATCATTTTTCTTTTTCTTCTGAAAAAAATTGTTGGATATTATTTATTTGTATTTCAAATGTTATTCCCTTTCCTGGGTTCCCATCCAAAATCTCCCAATCCCATTTACCCTCCTCCTCCTTCTATGATGGTTTTCCTCTCCCCAACCAACCACCCCTTACAGCCTCCTCACCCTGACAGTTCCCTACACTGGGTGGTTCTGCCTTGGCAGGACCAACGACTGCTACTCCCAATGGTGCCCAACAAGGCCATCGTCTGCTACATAGGCAGCTAGAGCCATGGGTCTGTCCATGTGTACTTATTGGGTAGTGATTTAGTTCTGGTAAGCTCTGATTGGTTAGTATATTTGTTCGTATGGGTTTGCAAGTTCCTTTGAGTCCTTCAATTCTTTCCTTAACTACTCCAATGGAGAACCAATGCTTAGTTCAATGGTTTTCTGTAAACATTTGCCTCTGTATTTGTCATGTGCTGGCAGAACTTCTCGGGAGATAGCTATATCTGGCTCCTGTCAGCATATAATTCTTGGCATCAGCAATATTGTCAGAGTTTGCTGGCTTTATGTATATGCACTGGATCCCCAGGTGTGCCAGATCCTGATTAGCATTCCTTTTGTCTCTGCTCCAAACTTTTTCTCCATATCTCTTCCTATGAATATTTTTTGGCCCCCTTTTAAGAGTGATCGAAGAATCTGCACTTTGGTTGTCTTTCTTCTTGAGCTTCATGTAGATTTTTTATTGTATCTTCTTGGGTAATTTCACCTTTTTGGCTAGTATCCACTTATAAGCGAGTGCATACCACATGTGTATTTCTGTGATTTCTTACCTCACTAAGCATGATATTTCACAGTTCCATACATTTGTCTATAATTTGCATGAAGTCAATGTTTTTGATAGCATATTAGTGCTCCATAGTGTAGATGTACCCCATTTTCTGTATCCATTCCTCTATTGAAGGACATCTGGGTTCTTTCCAGCTTCTGGCTATTATATATAAGGCCACTATGAACCTAGTGGAGGATGTGCCATTGTTATATTTTGGAGCATCATTTGGGTATGTATCCAATAGTAGTACCTCCTGGGTCCTCAGGTAGTACTATATTCAATTTCATGAGGAACTTCCAGACTGATTTCCAGAGTGGTTATATGAGATTGCTATCCCACCAACAATGGAGGAGTGTTCTTCTTTCTCCACATTCTTGCTAGCATCTATTGTTACATGAGTTTTTGATCTTAGCAATTATGACTGGTGTGCAGTGGAATCTCAGGGTTGTATTGATCTGCATTTCCCTGCTTACTACAGTTGTTGAACATTTCTTTAAGTATTTTCAGCCATTCAATATTCCACAGCTGAGAAATCTGTACTCTAATTTTTTTAAGCTTTTAGACTTTTTTCTTAAATTGGGTATTTCTTATTTACATTTCAAATGTTATTCCCTTTCCTGGTTTCCTATCCATCAGCCCCCTTCCCTTTTATATGGGTGTTCCACTCCACATCTACCCCACATTACAGCCCCCCTAATAGTCCCCTACATTGGTGGTGCAACCATCACAGAACCAAGGACTTCCCCTTCCATTGGTGCCCCAGCAAGGCTATTCATTGCTACATATGAAGTTGGAACCCAGGGACCATCGATGGGACGTCTGTGGGTAGTGGTTTAGTCACTGGAAGCTCTGGTTGGTTGGCATTGTTGTTCTTATGGGGTCCCAAGCCCCTTCACCTCCTTCAGACCCTTCTCTAATTCCTCCAACAAGGGTCCTGTTCTCAGTTCAGTGGTTTGTTGGTGGCATTCACCTCTGTATTTGATATTTTCTGGCTGTGTCTCAGGAGAGATATCTCCAGTTCATGTTAGCATGCACTTCTTAGCTTTA
The DNA here is from genome assembly GCF_036323735.1 of Rattus norvegicus. NCBI lineage: Eukaryota > Metazoa > Chordata > Mammalia > Rodentia > Muridae > Rattus > Rattus norvegicus. The sequence continues at coordinate 87,732,021 of NC_086020.1, forward strand.
CCCACCTTATCTAGTTTTAGTGGATATATATATATATATATATATATATATATATATATATATATATATATATATATATGGGGTAGGCTCTGAATGGCCGATCCTTCAGTCTCTCCTCCAAACTCTGCCTTCCTATCCCCTCCTATGGATATTTTTGTTCCCCCTTTTAAAGAAGGAGTAAGCATCCACATTTTTGTCATCCTTCTTGAGTTTTATGTGGTCTGTGCATCTTGGGTAATTCAAGCATTTGGGCTAATATCCACTTATCTATGAGTGCATACCATGCATGCCTTTTTCTGTGATTGGGTCACATCACTCAGGATATTTTCTAGTTCCATCCATTTGCCTATGAATTTCATGAAGTCGTTGTTCTTGATAGCTGTGTAGATGTACCACATTTTCTGTATCCATTCCTTTGTTGAAGGGCATCTATGTTCTTTCCAGCTTCTGGCTATTATAAATAAGGCTGCTATGAACATAGCAGAGCATGTGTCTTTGTTGTATGTTGGAGCATCTTTTGGGTATATGCCCAGGGGAGGTATAGCTGAGTCCTCAGTTAGTGTAATGACCAATTTTCTGAGGAACCTCCAGACTGATTTCCAGAGAGGGTGTAGCAGTTTCCAATCCTACCAAAACTGCAGGAGTGTTCCTCCTCCACATCCTTACCAGCATCTGCTGTCATTAGAGCTTTTGATCATAGCAATTTTGACTGGTGTAAGGTGGAATCTCAGGGTCGTTTTGGTTTGCATTTCCCTGATGACTAAGGATGTTGAACATTTCTTTAGGTGCTGCTCAGCCATTTGATATTTCTCAGTTGTGAATTTTTTGTTTAGCTCTGTACTCCATTTTTAATAGGGTTATTTGGCTCTCTGGAGTCTAACTTCGTGAGTTCTTTGTATATATCTGATATTAGCCCTCTATCACATATAGGATTGGTAAAGATCTTTTCCCAAACTGTTGATTGTCCTTTTATCCCAGTGACAGTGTCCTTTGCCTTACAGAACCTTCACATCTTTATGAGATCCCATTTGTTGATTCTTGATCTTAGAGCATAAGCCATTGGTGTTCTGTTCAGGAAATTTTCTCCAATGCTTATGTGTTCAAGACTTCCCCACTTTTTCTTATATTAGTTTAGGTGAATCTGGTTTGATGTGGACGTCCTTGATCCAATGGGACTCAAGCTTTGCACAATGCAATAATTATGGATCTATTTGCATTCTTCTAGCACAGGTGGCGCTAGTCGTTTTCCTCTTGAGTTGGGAATGTGAGCAGAGAGTAGTCTTCTCTCAGTTGTCAGGGATGTCTGCCCCTCGGAGGGTCTAGCTCTCCCCATCACGGGATTTGGGTACAGGGAGCTATTTAACTGGTTCAGTTCAGATCTGGGAACAGATCTGGATTGCGGGACTCCTGCATCTGGCTGCTCCAATTTTCCTGTGTCCAAAAGGAACTATGCAGTTTCCTCTTGCACCAGGGATTTGGGCAAAGATGGGCAGAAGTGACAGTCTGTCCTGCCCTGCAGTCTCAGTATTGCCTGCACTTCTCAATCTAGACTTTCTCTTTTAATAATATATAGTATTATTTTTGGAACATTTCATTTTTTCATTTTTCATTTTTGTATCATTTTTATTAGATATATTTCTTTATTTACATTTCAAATGTTATTCCCTTTCTAGTTTCCAACCCATATGCCCCCTATCCTTTCCCTGTCCCCCATATGGGTGTTCCCCTTGATCTACCCCCTTTGACACCCCCCATCTATCCCCTGCACTGGGGGCCAACCTTGGGAGGACTAAGGGCTTCCCTTTCTACTGGTGCCCCAACAAGGCTATTCTCTGCTACATATGCAGTTGGAGTCCTGGGTCAGTCCATGTATACTCTTTGTGTAGTGGTTTAGTCCCTGGGAGCTCTGGTTGCTTGGCATTGTTGTTCTTATATTTGCCCCAAAACTCGATTACCCACAGACCACAGGAAGCTCAAGAAGTAGGATTACCAAAATGTGGATGCTTCCACTCCTTCTTAAAAGGGGGAACAAAAATATCCATAGGTGGGAATATGGAAGCAATGTCTAGAGCAGAGACCAAAGGAATGGCCATTCAGAGTCTGCTCCACATGTGGCTCTTATGTATATTGCCACCCAAACTAGATAAGATTGATGAAGCTAAAAAGTGCATGTTCAAAGGGACCAGATATAGATCCCTCCTGAGAGACACATTTAGAGCATGTCAAATATAGATGTCAATGCTAGCAGCAAACTACTGAAATGAGAACAGGACCCTCTTTGGGGGAATTACTGGAAGGATTGAAAGAGTGGAAGAGGTTTGCAACCCATGAGTACAACAATCTACTCCACTTTTTAATAGAGTTATTTGACTCTCTGGAGTCTAACTTCTTGAGTTCTTGTATATATTAGATATTAATCCTCTATCACATCTAGGATTGTTAAAGATATTTTACTACTTTGTTGGTTGTCCTTTTGTCCTGATGACAGTGTCTTTTTCCTTAATGATGTTTTGCAATTTTATGAGGTCCATTTGTTGATTCTTGATCATGGAGCATAAGGCACTGGTGTTCTTTTCAGGAAATTTCCCCAGGTTCCCAGTTGTTCAAAGATCTTCTGCAAGTTCCTTCTGTTACTTTGAATGTATCTGGTTTTATGATGTGGTCCTTGATCCATTTGGACTTGAGCTTTGTATAAGGTGATGAGAATGGGTTGATATGCATTCCTCTACATGATGATCTCCAGTTGAACCAGCACTATTTGCTCAAAATGATATCCTTTTCCAATGGATAGTTTTAGCTTCTTTGTCAAAGATCAAGTGACTATAGGTGTGTGGGCTCATTTCTGAGTCTTCAATTGTATTCCACTTATCTACCTGTGAGTCTGTATACCAATGCCATTCCAATTTTTATCATTATTGCTTTGTGATATAGCTTCAGGTCAGGGATGGTGATTTTCTCCAGAAGCTCCTTTATTGTTGAGGGTAGTTTTCAATTTCCTCTTTATTTTTTGTTATTCCAAATGAATTTACAAATTAATCTTTCTAACTCTATGAAAAATGCATTGGAATTTTGATGAAGATTGCATTGATTTTATAGATTGCTGGTAAAATGGCCATTTTTACTATTTTAATCCTGCCAATCCATGAGCATGGAAGATCATTCTGTCTTCTGAGATCTTCTTCAAAGTCT